>NC_056739.1:1716092512-1716113515 GCF_019279795.1 Protopterus annectens | reverse complement strand
CATTTGAGTTTAAGCGCAAACACCTTATTCTTGGTCAAATTATTCCGTTTAATATCCATAAAAAAGTGGGAGTCATTATATAAACTGTTCTCAACAGCTTTAAGAAAAGTCTCTATAGTAGCCGGCAAATGCGTAACGAACAAGCTTTTGCGCTTAAAAGAATCAATATTTGTAGAAGAATCAGCCTCAAATAGCAACTTCAAGGCTACATTTCGTGTAAACAACCTAACAGATAAGATAGCTTCACTTATGTCCATATTGCAAGTTGGTATAAAATTCATACCTTTGTTCAAAAGTTCAAACTCATCTGATGACAATACATACTTAGATATATTCCATACTAGTCTTCCTGATTCCATATTTTCTTCAATGTACGCTGCTGATGGTAAGTCAGCGGTTCTTTTCTCTTCGCTCCCCTCGCCACATCTAGGTCCACAAACCTCTTTCTCCCTGTTCTTATGGGAAACGGAACTACAGGAAAATTTTGAGCCTCAGCTCTATCTAGTTGAATCTTGCGTCGGACAACACTGGAGAGACTGTTAAAATCGTTGATACTGCCTACACGCTGAAGCTCAGGTGGTGCCTCATTGGGTGTGGTGTACAATGAATTCATGGTTTCCGGTGAAGTATATCCACTGTTCATTAGTGGCATCAATTGATTGTGATCACTCACAGCCCCAGTTGCATGTCACTCCGTCTCTTCAGACCTAGAACGTCCACTGTCCTCCTGTTCATGAGACTTGCTGCCCCATTGGTCAATCCTGACTTGACCCACATCTGCCTCGGCCCCTCCTTATTGGATGAATTGAGGCGATCAGTAACTATAGGTTCATTCCTGTTAGCTGTATTCAAAGTTTTTGGCCAAGTGAATGCATTTTGCTTAGCGAAATCATCAATGTCCCTATTAAAGGACCACAACAGGCAAATGATTAAGAAAACATATATTTTTTATCTTGCCATGATTTAATACACCTCCCAAAGCTGCCTTCAGCAAAATGAGTACTCATTCCTAATTTTATTTTACTTTTACTCTTGTCTGCCCTCATGGGGGCAGACATGCTGATTCCTTTGGAAAGCTAAATCTGTCCTATAATGCAGACTGAGGACAAATAGCCCTACCATTTGTTGTCAGACTAGACTTCCATTCACTTAGAATGGAACTCCTGAAAAAAACTGCCAAGTTTGAGAGAATGCAGCTCATGTGTCACTGATTGGTATGCGCTGAGTTTTACAAATGTTCGTACTGATGTGCTACACATTCACTGAAAGAAACTTGCAAAAGTGTCAATAAATTACTGAGGTAAAAAAGACTTTCCACAAGGAGCAGTTTTGCAAGTTTCAGTTCCTGGCCAGGTTACTCCTCCCATCTCCCCTCCATCAGTGGGCTACAGTCTCACATTTCCAGCTTTGCTAGATTCAACTATTTAGTCAGCTTTGCATGACAATAGACAAAAAATAGCCTGGTGTGCCACTAAAACTGTTCCCTTGTATGTCTCTTCACTTCTGAATAGCAATTCCCAAGAATAAAAAAAAAGCAAATTCATCAGTCCAGAGTTTAGGCTAGTCTATCCATTTTTTTAAAATGTGCACAGTAAAATATTCAACTTGTAATGCATTTTGGCTGCTGACATGGTTATCTTTACATATTTATTCTCTTACAGTATAACCTGAACTTATGGTATTTAATTATACATTTTACAACAGTTCTCAGTTTCTTAACAATGACCTCCCAAGCCTCTGATGTGACCTAGTACTTTACTATTGCTTTATGTAGTTTGTCTTAGTTGTATACTTATAGTGTGTGTTTCTCATCCTCTCAGCAACAGACTCCTGGAGAAGCATATACTTGTATTGAAAGAGTACCAGCAGCTGTAGCAGTGATACCACACTCCAAAACAATGCACTCAAACATAGTACTGACAAACACAAGGGAATGTATATGTCTGAATCAAGCAGTGATGAAATTGCTAGGGACTTCACTGAGCAAAATTTTACTCTTAATTTCTCCATTTCATAATGCATAACATTCGCACCACACTTACAAAGGCAGACCTCCACCTTCCTCAAACACAGCAACCCACACCCACACAACTGCTATGGTTTCTCCCTTCAGTTATTGCAAGCCAAGAATAACACTTTTTAATAAAGATACCTACCAGACAAGTCTGCATAGTGTACTTGGTCTACCTGCATCATTGCAGCTCGGGTCCCCCCTCCCCAGCAATTGCAACATTGCCAGACAAAGCCACTGCTAAGGTCCGGTTTCTCCCTACCATTATTGCAAGCCAAGAATAACACATTTTAATAAGGATACCTACCAGACAAGTCTGCATAGTGCACTTGGTCTACCTGCATCATCGCAGCTCGGGTCCCCCCCCTCAGCAACTGCAACACTGCCAGATAAAAACCACTGCTACGGTCCGGTTTCTCCCTACAGTTATTGCAAGCCAAGAATAACACTTTTTAATAAGGATACCTACCAGACAATTCTGCATAGGTGATTGGATATTTACAGTTCTTGTTATTAGAAGATGTGGTCTTTAACAGTTATGTTTTAAACATTGTGACTGGTTATTTACATTTCCTTTTACAGCACATTTGTTACTTGTACTAGTTATTTTTTAATCATTGTTTTGGCTGGCATCCACACCTGCAAGCCCCCCCCCAGGCAACTATAGCTTTGTCTATTGCCACTGGGTGGCATAACTTAATATACTTGCTGTATCTTGTCCCAAACAGATCTGCCTCCACACTGAATACTTGTAAAGTAAGGCAAGTACCACTTACTTGATGTATTTTGTCCCAAGATAGATTTGCCTTCCTTTGTATTACTTGCACACCAAGGCCTTAAAGTAGTGTTTCTGCAACTAACTGCTTACACTCTTAATTTCCTGCTTCGACCTCTTCCTTGCTTACACTTACATTACAGCGCCAAGGCTTCCACTTCTTATGCTGAATACTTTACTTTGCAGGTTTCTGTGAGGGGGGCGGGCCAGATCTCTATCGGCTTTTTCTGGTTATACCTTCCCCCATTTTGTATCTCCCTCCTCTAACTCCCTCCTCCCCCATGCACATCAACTAGTCTATATTAGTGGGTCTCCTTGAGCGGAGCCCTTTTGAAAGTTATCTTTTGGCCGGCTTGTGGTGAGGAAGCTTCCCCAGAACTTTTTCAGTGTGACTGCATCAATATAAGTAAATTTAACTAGTACAATACAGCCAAACAGACAAATTTGGTGTAAACAGAAACAAGTGGAATGATACATTTAGTGTACAAAGAAAAGAAACAAGTAAGCCCATTGATATAATTGGAGTTAGTGTTAGCCCCGCTGCGCTCAGGCTCACTCCGCTCTCCTCCCTGCTTCCTATTCCCACCCGCCCCCACTAGTGCTACATTTCAACTGAACTTAGCCACGCCCATCATGCTAACCACCAATCACAGAATCTGCCCCACCCCTGTACCCATTTCTTTCCCTTCCACTATTCCACATCCTGTAAAGCACAGTCTTCCATCTAACTACCTTACAATCACAAACAACACCTCTCATCATCCACCACACCCACCCCATCCCAAGCAGATCTCTCACTCATGACCAAATCCAACCAAACCATGCCCAAACTACCAAACCCACATACACACATACACCTCTTACTATTGCTCCTAGGTGTATCCACACTCCCACTGCTAACTTCTATCACCAACCACCAAAAACAACTTAATTTTATCCATATACCAAGAAAAACTACTTCCACTGACATAATTACAACACACCCTTTGACTCGACCAGTCCCACACCACTAACAAACCTTCTTTATTCACCACTATGCACACAGATCACAGCCATCACACTAGTCTCAAACTACTATAAAGAACTTTAAGACCCTAAGAAAACTACTCAAGCTCTACTTTTACCTCAGAACCTAACTCATTAGCTGTGGTGATATACACCCAAACCCAGGCCCTGAAAATCTAGGCGCCCCAACCCTCAACCTGAATGATACCCTACTCCACCAAGACAAATCCACACTCCTCATTTTAAATTTAAATGTTAGGTATACTAAACGAAGTCCACGACCTTCATGCACTACTCTCCTTTTATCAACCTGAGATATACTAACAGAGACTTGGCTTAAACCACAAAACCATAACAATGAAATCAATCCACCAGGTTACAATATAATTCGTAGTGATAGAATAGGTAAAAAAAAGGGGGGGGGGTGTTGCTGTAGTGCATAAATCTCACATCATCCTTGAGAAAATAGACATAACCCTAGAACTCATAAAGTTGAACTCACTCGAACAAAACTAAAACTTAATGATAATAAACGCATCAGCAACATAGGGTGCTACATCCCTCCAGGCAACAATATCCCCATTACAGAAAAAATCCTAGAATGGATATCTAACTCCCTCCCCCAGGAAAGCATAGTATTAGGAGACCTTAATACTGACTGGCAAAACTGTTCCAGTCATAAGCCACTCTCCCATATTAACCTACATGGCCTATCCCAACTCATCACTTCTCCCCACAAGAACAGACAAGAGAACCAAACATCAATCCACTCTATGTCTACCAGACACCAAGTAGTTACCAAGCCACATTCTTACTCAGATCAAAATCACCACAACTGACCAAATATCTACACATCTAATTAGAAACAAAAAACACTAACTGCTTCAACTTTATAAACAACCTAAAAATGTGCAACTGGACCCCCCTAAAAAACTTACCTCTTAATGAAGCTGTACTATATTTCAATACTACCTTCTTAAACACCCTTAATCATCACGCCCCCTCCAGAACAACTAGAATTAAAACTAAATATGCCCCTTGGTTAGCCTCAGACACAAAATCCCTCCTCAAAAAAAGAAACAAGGCCTAGACCAACTACCTAAACAGTAAATCCCAATTGAACAAACAAATATATGTTGAACTACATAAAGCCAAAAAACTCACCAAAACAGACAAAACACCTTGCTACCAAAAGTTACAGGATAAGCACAGGAACACCCCACAAAAATTCTGGGCAGCAATTAACTCTATTCTACAACCAGGTAAAACAACTACCCCAACCCCAAAAATAGAGGATAACCAAGAAGACATCCCCACACAATTTAATAAATACTTTACGGAAACCATCCAAACCCTTGCAAACAACCAACCCTATGACAACATCCCCATCCCTGCAAATTCACCCCACACCTCCAACTAACAATTGCCTCAAGTTCAGCTTCCACCCAGAACCAACCAAATCTATTGAAAAACTACTCTGCAAGCTTAAACCAACGTCTCTTGCTGCAGGTAAATTACCCGCTGAATACCTCCATCCTGTCTCCATCCTAATTAACACATCCATCTCCGCGTGTATAGTACCAAAGCTATGGAAAATATCACATATCATCCCTCTACATAAAGGGGGAACCTCCCTGGAACTCAGTAACTACCACCCTATAGCCATACTATCCCCCTTAATCTAAAATTTTAGAGAGGGTAATACACAAGCAACTAATGAAATATCTCCTAGAAAATAATCTAAAAGCAACACAACAACATGACTTTAGATCATTCCATAGCACCTCCACCGCACCAAGAGAATTCACCAACATTGTCAATACTTACAGAAACAATGGACTCCTTGTATCTGCCAACTTCCGTGACTTGTCCAAAGCATTCAGTATGGTTAACCACAATAAACTCCTTCTTTCACTAGCAACTCTAAACCTCATCACCCCTGCCATCTCCTGGTTCAAAAACTACCTAGAGGGAAGGAAACAAGCTGTTATGTGGGAAAACCAACTCTCCCCCTCCCTACCAGTCTCCCTAGGAGTACTCCAAGGCTCCATTTTGAAGTCAACTCCTCGTTGGTCAGATCTGACCATAAGCTAATCACCCTAGATATCCACATCCCGCCCTCACCCCTCATTAAGGAAACCACAGTAAAAAAATTCTCCAATGCCAACTTCATGCTTCTTAAGACAGTGGCGAACTTCATGACACCCATGGATATGGACAATACAGTTATGACTGCTGAATCCTACACAAATGCACACTACAGGCACTTACACGAGGGCATGGATAGTGCTATCCCAAACAGAACCAAGATGCTATCCTCCAAAAAAGGAAGCCAATCTGGTGGTCCCCTGCCATAACAAACTGTACAACAGAAGGAAGAAACTGTTGCAAAAGAGAGTAAACTCCCATGAGTGGTGGAGCTCCCTGGGCAGCCTCAGTAAGAAGCTGAGATCCTTTATAAGAGCCTCCAAAGCTAGCCATGAAAACAAAATAGCCACTAATTCTAAAGACAACCACGAAGCATTCTATAGCTATGTCAAGAATCTCAATGGCAACACCCAGATCTGCTCTGAGTTGCAGCACAACGACATGAAAATTACAAAACCAACTGATATTGCCAACATCCTGGCAGATAGGTTTAGTGCTAACGTTACCACCCTCTCACACCTTAAAGGGCCCATATCTATACAGGAAGAATGCAGGGTCCCTGTAATCACAACTACACAGGTAAAAGCTGCACACTCTAAAGCCAAAAACACAGCATCCATGGGACTGGACAACATTCCAGGCTGTGTTTTACACGAACTTCAGAACGAACTGGCTCGCCAACACTGATCCCGGGAACTATCGCCCTAGTAGCCTGATGAGCCTGGTCTGCAAGGCCATGGAATGCATCATCATGGAACTCAAACAAAGACATTGGTAACCTCCAAACTGTGGACACAACCCAGTTCAGGTTTGTGAAAGGCAGATCATGCCTCCTGAACCTAATCGACTTTTTTGAGGCAGTCACCAAAGCCGTAGATGAGGGTAAGGTGGTTCACACAGCCTATCCTGACCTCGCCAAGGCTTTTGACACCATCCCCCATTCTGGAATTATAGCTAAACTCACTAAACTAGGTATAAAGCCCTATGTCACAAGATGGGCTGCCAACTGGCTCACTGACAGAACCCACACTGTAAAAGTTGCTGACTCCAAATCTGACTTCAAACCAGTGACAAGTGGAGTACCACAAGGTTCAGTCCTGGGACCTCTCCTGTTTGGTATCTACTTCTCTGAAGTACAGGCTAACACAGAAGGCCTCTAGCTAACGATGTACGCAGATGACTACAAACTAGAAGCTATAGCAGAGTCCCCAAATGATGTGGACATCCTACAGAAGGACCTCAAAGAGACAGATGCCTGGTGTCAGAGCCATGGCCTCAATCTCAATGCCAAAAAGTGCATTGTCATCCCCTTTGGTAAAAACTTTGTACCCATGAACTACCACATAGGCAGCAGTCTACTTAACACCGAATGTGTGATAAAAGGCCTTGGGACCCAGGTGGACAGTAGTCTCCTTTGATAATCAGATCGCCACAGTAGTCAGGAAGTTCTTCTACGTGGCAAACCTCATCACAAAAGGGTTCTCATCCAGGAAAAAAAAGAGGTCAGTGTCCCCCTCTACTTGACATTCATTAGACCCATTATAGAGTACAAAGCCCCTTTTGGAATGTACCTCACAAGACATCTGCAGCAGCTGGAAAGGCCACAGAACTATCTCGCAAAGAGGATTACTTGCCTCAAACAGATGCCCTATACTGACCATCTCAAAAAACTCCAGCTTTACTTGGTAGCATATTGCCTACTCTGAGGTGATTTCTGCCTAACATATAAAGCTATGTAAAACCCAGAGCTGTTGGACATGCTACACCTAAAGAAATCCCAGTGCCTCCGAGATACATGCTCTAGGGACCTAAACCTAGTCACCACAATAAACAGGACATGCTGGAAGGATAGATTCCTGTCCCAGAGACTTTCCATACTCTGGAACAAGCTACCCATCTATGTTAAGTAAATTTCATTAGCAGTCTTCAAGAAAAATCTTCGAGTGGATGGGAAATAGGAAAAATGCCCCGGGAATCACTTCTGTGGCTCTGCTTAACAGTGGCACAGGAAAATAACTTTCTTGGGTGGCATAAGCCAGGGAACCTTGTTGCTTAGGCATACTTAGGCCCTTAGGCTGATAGCCTAGTACCTACCTATGAACCTATTAGACTAAATACAATATTATGTAGCATTAAAATGCGATGACATAAGGGTGACAGTTCATTATTTACTCAAAGCAAATGTCAGAGTGGAAAAGTTCAAAGTGGATAAAGAGGAGGGGAAGAGTAGAAAAAGAGTAACAAAAAGTATTTGTTAGAAGTAATAATTAGGGTAGATATGGGAAGCAGGAGAAAAAATGATTAAAAGTAGCATTACAAGTAAGAGAAACAAAACCAAGGAAAAGAAGAAATAACATGGACAACAAGATTTACAGCTGCAAAATGTCAAGTGGATTGGTAGCAGGCGTCATAAAACTGGGTTTGGAGAAATGTTTGGTGACTTTGAACTAACAGATTTGTCCACATTAACCGTGTATCATTGTGTGTGTGTGTGTGTGTGTGTGTGTGTGTGTGTGTGTGTGGTATAAAAGAACTATAAAGCAAATCTGCCCTGCTGAGGGGGACACTTGTGCAAGTGCAGTGGATTGTCTCCAGTAGGAAGGGATGGCCGCATACCTCTCAACATCATAGAACAACAAATCTGGACCAGGCCATAAATAACAAGGGGCAAAGGCCCATAAATTAGGACAATTTATAAATATTGCACTTACAAACTTAGAAAGTTGATAAACAGGTTTTGCATTTGAGTGAATTTTCTTAAGGATATGAAGTCTGAAAATCAAATGCCTGCCAATTTTCTGACTTCAGTGTTCAATGATTTGCCAGTGATTTGACAGAAAACTGCAATTTTATGAAAAACAGACAAAAAATCTGGACTTTCTGCAAAAATCTGTACTGTTGAGAGATATGGATGGGAGTCTTGAACCAACACCCATCAATCATTTTCATTTGTGTGCAAAAGCCATTACAGCAGTGTTTTGCAGAGAGGTGAGAAAAACCTTAAATTTGACTGGTATGTTTATTTTATTTTACATTTGTTGACTGGGAGAGTCCAACTGGATTACAAGCCCATTTTTCAGTTGAGGTCTGGGGAGAAAAGCTCCAAGAGAACAATTTTTTTACAAAACATAGTTTTAAGGACAGACTTTTGACATACAATTTCCACAGAAGAGACTTTGACATACATATTAACTAACAGATAGGATACATTCATTCTCATCAATATAATACATTTTAGAAGATATTCCTAAATTTAGGATTCCTGTGATAGATTTACTATCAGAGTAAAAGCAGAGAGACGTAGAATAAGGCTCCGAGAGAGCAGATGATGCTCGCTATACTTGAGAAGGATAACAAATTGATTCACTATATGTCTTTGCCTGGTTTTAGTTGAGAAGGATACCAAATTAATTTACCATGTATCTTCTCCTGGTTTTAGTTGTTTATGGAAAGCACAGGATTGCTGGGGTAGTTTTCCCCAACTCCTGGAGAGATGGGATGAGCAGTAGATTAACAGTCGTAAGTGGGTACAGTACAATGATTGGTTGGCTTAGCAGAGTTACTTAAGTTAGGTGAAGTGTTCTAATGAGACATTAGCCAGGGGGATACAGGAGCATAGATGATTATTCAAAAAGTGAGTTTTAACAAGTTTTTTGAACTGTGATGAGGATTTGCTGTCAGTTATGTGGGCAGGAAGGGAGTTCCAGGTTTTTGCTATACAGTGGCTGTACACAGACTTACCAGCTTCATTGTTACATTTGGTTACTTTGAGGAAGTTGTGTGTACTAGACCTCAAGGGCCTGATGTTGTATAGGGTTGGAAAAGATTTTGTAGGGCTGGGGTGTTTTCAGAGTTATGTATTACTTTGTGGGCTAGTGATAGTTGATTGAGTTGAAGTAGTAGTGCTAGTTCTAGCCAACTGAGTTTTTTTAGGCATTCACAGTGATGTGTTCTGATGGGAGAGGTTGTAGCGAATTTGGCTATCTTATTATAACAACTATCAGGTTTGTTTAGGTCAGATTTGTGGAGATTTCTAAGCACAGGGGAGGCATAAAGTAGGGTGGATAGTAGGCGAGTCCTCGATACTGTAGTTTTGGAGTGGTCAGTGAGGAATTTTTTATTGAGAAACAGTAGGCCAAATTTTGTATGTACGTTTTTTATGGTTATAGAAATATGTAGGTAAAATCTAAAATGATTATCTATTTCAACCCCTAATAGTTTGGTATGATTTGTGGGGGAGATTGCGGTCTTGTTAAAGGAGGAGATGAAGAAAGAATCAGTGGGAGGTGTGGCTCTGTGGGAGCTAAAGAGTACTAGCTTTGTTTTACTTGGGTTCAGAATGAGCCTTTGGTTTGTAATCCAAGTTTCTGCTAGGGAAAAGCATTCTTAAGTTACGGAGTGAAGGATGTCCATTGATTTGGCTGCACATATTATGGTGGTATCATCTGCATAACGCACTATTGAGGCTTTAGGAATACTGTTTGGAAGCTGATTGGTGAAGAGGGTAAAAAGAAGTGGCCCCAAGATGGAGCCTTGGGGTACTCCTAGGGAGACTGGTAGGGAGGGGGAGAGTTGTTTTTTCCAGATAACAGCTTATTTCCTTGCCTCTAGGTAGTTTTTGAACCAGGAGATGGCAGGGGTGGTAAGGATTAGAGTTGCTAGTGAAAGAAGGGGTTTATTGTGGTTAACCATATTGAATGCTTTGGACAAGTCAAGGAAGGTGGCAGATACAAGGAGTCCATTGTTTCTGTGAGTACTGACAATGTTGATGAATTCTCTAGGTGCGGTAGAGGTGCTATGGAAGGGTCTAAAGCCATGTTGTTGTGTTGCTTTTAGATTATTTTCTAGGAGATATTTCATTAGTTGCTTGTGTATTACCCTCTCTAAAATTTTA
Source organism: Protopterus annectens (assembly GCF_019279795.1). Lineage (NCBI taxonomy): Eukaryota > Metazoa > Chordata > Ceratodontiformes > Protopteridae > Protopterus > Protopterus annectens. The sequence goes on along the minus strand of NC_056739.1, from coordinate 1,716,102,682 downwards.
GATAAAGGGGGTCGTATGGCTATAGGGTGGTAGTTACTGAGTTGCAGGGAGGTTCCCCCTTTATGTACAGGGATATGTGATATTTTCCATACCTTGGGTACTATGCACTCGGAGATGGACCTGTTAATTAGGATGGAGACAGGATATGATATGATATGGCTTCTGCAGCCAGGTGGAGGTATTCAGTGGGTAATTTACCTGCAGCTAGAGATGTTGGTTTGAGCTTGCTGAGTAGTTTTTCAATGAATTTGGTTGGTTCTGGGTGGAAGCTGAACTTGAGGCAATTGTTAGTTGGGGGTGTGGGGTGGATTTGCAGGGATGAGGATGTTGTCATAGGGGTGGTTGTTTGTAAGGATCTGGATGGTTTCTGTAAAGTATTTATTAAATTGAGTGGGGATGTCTTCTTGTTTATCATCTATTTTTGAGTTTGGGGTAGTTGTTTTACCTGGTTGTAGAATAGAGTTAATTGCTGCCCAGAATTTTTGTGGGTTGTTCCTGTGCTTATCCTGTAACTTTTGGTAGCAAGACGTTTTGTCTGTTTTGGTGAGTTTTTTGGCTTTGTTATGCGGTTCAACATATATTTGTTTGTTCAATTGGGGTTTACTGTTTAGGTAGTTGGTCCAGGCCTTGTTTCTTTTTTTGAGGAGGGATTTTGTGCCTGGGGCTAATAACAAGGGGGCATATTTAGTTTTAATTCTTGTTGTTCTGGAGGGGGCATGATGATTAAGGGTGTTTAAGAAGTTAGTATTGAAATATAGTACCAGCTTCATCAAGAAGTAGGTTTTTAAGGGGAGTCCAGTTGCACATTTTTAGGTCGTTTATAAAGTTGAAGCAGTTAAAGAGTTTTTTGTTTCTAATTAGGCATGTAAATATTTGGGTCAGTTGTGATGATTTTGAACTGAGTAAGAATGTGGCTTGGTAACTACTTGGTGTCTGGTAGGCACCCTGCTAGGGATATCAGTGATGGGTGGGATAAGAGTATCCAATCTAGAGTGGATTGATGTTTAGTTCTCTTTTCTATTCTTGTGTGTGTGTGTGTGGGGGGGGGGGGGGGTGATGAGTTTGGTTAGGCCATGTAGGTTAATATGGGAGAGTGGCTTATGAATGGATCAGTTTTGCCAGTCAGTATTATGGTCACCTAATGCTATGCTTTCCTGAGGGAGGGAGTTAGATATCCATTCTAGGAGTTTTTCTGTAATGGGGATATTGTTGCCTGGAGGGATGTAGCACCCTATGATGTTGATGCGTTTATTATCATTAAGTTTTAGTTTTATTAGAGCGAGTTCAACTTTATGAGGTCTAGGGTTGTTATGTCTACTTTCTCAAGGATGATGTGAGATTTATACACTACAGCAACAACCCCCCTTTTTATTACCTATTCTATCACTACGAATTATGTTGTAACCTGGTGGAGTGATTTCATTGTTGTGGTTGCCTGGTTTATGCCAAGTCTCTGTTGGTATGACTATCTCAGGTTGTTCAAAGGAGAGTACTGCATGACGGTCGTGGACTTTGTTTAGTATACTTAACATTTAAATTTAAAATGAGTGTGGATTTGTCTCGGTGGAGTAGGGTATCATTCGTGTTGGAGCTCCTAGATTTTCTGGGCCTGGGATTGGGTGTATATCACCACAGTTAATGGAGTTAGGTTCTGAGGTAAAAATAGAGTTTGAGTAGTTTGTTTAGGGTCTTAAAGTTCTTTGTAGTTGTTTGAGACTGGTAGTGTGATGGCTATGATCTGTGTGCATAGTGGTGAATAAAGAAGGTTTGGTAGTGATGTGGGACTAGTTGAGTAAAAGGGTGTGTTGTAATGTCAGTGGAAGTAGTTTTTCTTTGTATATTGATAAAATTAAGTTGTTTTTGGTGGTTGGTGACAGATGTTAGCAGTGGGAGTGTGGGTACACCTAGGAGCAATAGTAAGAGGCGCATGTATGTGGGTTTGGGTAGTTTGGGCATGGTTTGGTCATGAGTAAGAGATCTGCTTGGGATGGGGTGGGTGTGGTGGATAGGAGGTGTTGTTTGTGATTGTAAGGTAGTTAGATGGAAGACTGTGCTTTACAGGATATGGAATAGTGGAAGAGAAGGAAATGGGTACAGGGGTGGGGCAGATTCAGTGATTGGTGGTTAGCATGATGAGCATGACTAAGTTCAGTTGAAATGTAGCACTAGTGGGGACGGGTGGGAATAGGAAGAAGGGAGGGGAGCGGAGTGAGCCCGAGCGCAGCGGGGCTAACACTAACTCCAATTATATCTATGGGCTTACTTGTTTCTTTTCTTTGTACACCAAATGTATCATTCCACTTGTTTCTGTTTACACCAAATGTGCTTGTTCGGCTGTATTGTACTAGTTTAATTTACTTATACTGATGCAGTCACACTGAAAAGGTCTGGGGAAGCTTCCTCACCACAAGCAGGCCAAAAGATAACTTTCAAAAGGGCGCCGCTCAAGGAGACCCACTAATATAGACTAGTTAATGTGCATGAGGGAGGAGGGAGTTAGAGGAGGGAGATACAAAATGGGGGAAGGTATAACCAGAAAAAGCTGGTAGAGATCTGTCCCGCCCACTCACAGAAGACTGCAAAGGAAAGTAACCGGCATAAGAAGTGGATGCCTTGGAGCTGTAATGTAAGAGTAAGCAAGGAAGAGGTCGAAGCAGGAAATTAGGAGTGTAAGCAGTTAGTTGCAAAAACACTACTTTAAGGTCTTGGTGTGCAAGTAATACAAAGGAAGGTAAATCCATCTGGGGGACAAAATACACCAAGTAAATGGTACTTGCCTTACTTTACAAGTATTCAGTGTGGAGGCAGATCTATTTGGGACAAGATACAGCAAGTTTATTGTTAAGTTATGACACCCAGTGGCAATAGACAAACCTATAGTTGCCTGGGGAGCCTTGCAGGTGTGCATGCCGGCCAACACGATGTTTAAAAAATAACTCGTAAAAGTAAAAAATGTGCTGTAAAAGGAAATGTAAATAACCAGTCACAATGTTTAAAACATAACTGTTAAGGACCACATCTGCTAATAACAAGAACTGTAAATATCCAGCCACCTATGCTGACTTCTCTGGTAGGTATCCTTATTAAAGAGTGTTATTCTTGGCTTGCAATAACGGTAGGGAGAAACCGGACCATAGCAGTGGTTTTATCTGGCAATGTTGCAGTTGCTGGGGTGGGTCCAAGCTGTAATGATGCAGGTAGACCAAGTGTGCTATGCAGAATTGTCTGGTAGGTATCCTTATTATAGGTTCATACTAGGCTATCTGCCCTAGGGCATTTATAAGCCTAGCCAGAATGTGTTTGGCTTTCGCCACCCATTTTACATTTATTTTGCTATGCCCTTTTTCGAGGTTAGTATACTGTGCCTCTAACAGTGACACAGAAGTGATACCCGGGGTAAACCTATGATCTCCCATCCACTCATCAAGATTCCTCTTGAAGAGAGTCAATGAGGGACTCTGCCTAACCTGGACTGGGATTTTATTCCAGAGTGAAGGGAGCCTCTGGGTTATGAATCTGTCCCTCCAGCATGTCCTATTTATTTCAGTGCTGAGGTTCAAGCCTCTCCAGCACATAGCTCGATGGGATTTGGATTTTCTGAGGTGCAGCATGTCCATTAATTCCGGGTTGGACATGGCTTTATACGTCAGGCACAGACCGCCTCTGAACAGGCGGTATATGCCACTGAGTAGAGCTGGAGTTTCTTTAACCGGGCAGCATATGGCATCTGTTTGAGCCCTATGATCCTCTTGGTGAGGTACTTTTGGGGTCCTTCCAGTTGCTGCAGGTGTCTGGTAAGGTACATCCCAAAAGGGGCATTGTACTCAATTATGGGCCTGATGAGGGATGAGTAAAGAGGCACGATGACCTCCCCTGATCTAGATGTCAATCCCTTCATGATTAGGTGGGCTATATAAAATGTTTTTCTAACCACTTTGGCCATGTGGTTGTCAAATGAGAGATTGCTAACAACTTGGGTCCCCAGGTCCCTAATTACTTCTTCTGTACTTAATGGATTACCACCTATGTGGTAATTTGTGGGCACTTTGTTTTTGCCAAAGGGGATGACTATACACTTTTTGGCATTTAGCTTGAGGCCATGGCTCTGGCACCAGTTGTCTGTTTCTATGAGGCCCTTTTGGAGGATGCTTGTGTCGGCTGGAGAGTCGATTATGGCGCCCAGTTTGCAGTCATCTGCGAACTTGGTCAGCCACAGTCCTTCCATGTTGGCCTGTACCTCCCAGAAATATATACTGAACAAGAGAGGTCCCAGGACTGAGCCTTTTGGGACACCACTTGTAACTGGTTTGGAGTCTGACATGGCTCCAGCAATTCTAACCATGTGGGTTCTGTCCTTGAGCCAGTTTGCAATCCATCTAGTGACATAGGGGTTTATATTTAAGCTGGTGAGCTTATCTATAATGCCCGAGTGGGGTATTGTATCGAAGGCTTTTGCGAGGTCCAGGTAGGCTGTGTGGACCACCTTCCCCTCATCAATGGCCTTGGTGACTGTTTCAAAAAAATCAACCAGGTTTAAGAGGCAGGATCTGCCCTTAAAGCCGAACTGGGTAGGATACAGTGTCTGTAGGTCCCCAATATCTTTATTTATGAGGTCCATGATGATCCTTTCCATAGCTTTGCAGACCAAGCTAGTCAGGCTTATGGGGCGATAGTTTCCAGGATCCGCTGAGGCACCACCTTTATGGAGAGGGACCACTGTTGCTGTACGCCACTCTTTGGGCACATATCCTGTAGTAAGGCTGAGATTGAACAGTAGTTTTATGTTTGGGTTTAGCTCTTCTTGGAGTTCATGTAGGACGCAGCCCGGGACACCGTCTGGTCCCATTGATGCTGTGGTTTTTGCTTTGGAGAGGGCGGCTCTTACCTGAGCATCTGAGATGTCAGGGGGGCAGCACTCTGCTGGGATAGATATTTGCCCTTTGGTGGGAGAAGTTTGCGCTGAACCTGTCAGCTAGGATGTTGGCAATGTCTGTGGGTTCAGTGTATTTTTTGTCATTTTGGACTAATTCTGAGCATATCTGGGAATTACCACCCAGGTTCCTAACATAACTAAAGAAAGCCTTGTGATTATCCTTGGTGTCCTGTGCAATGTTTCTCTCGAAGCTGGCCTTAGACAATTTTATGAGTGCCTGCAGTTTTTTGTTAATACTGATCAGTGATGCCTTCCCTTTTTGGGATTTTGCTCTATCATTTAGTAGCTTCCTCCTTCTATTGTATAGTTTGTTTATGGCTGGGGTCCACCAGACAGGACGTCTGCCTTTGGAGGATTGGGTCTTCGTTTTATCTGGGATCGCATGATCCATGCATTCCTGACAGTGTTCATAGAATGCGTTTATAAAGGATTCTGCGGTCTGTGCCATAATTTCCACAGGCCTGGGGGCTTTGAAGGATTCCACCTCGGTTTTGAGGAGTGTGAAATTTGCTTTAGAGAAGTTTTTCACTGTGGTTTTCTGGGCAGGGGGTGGGGTCGGGATGTGAATATTCAGTGAGATTAGTTTATGGTCTGATCTTACCAGTGAGGGATACACTTCTGGTCTGGAGCATAGAGGAGTCCCCATGTTGGTGATGATCAGGTCCAGTATGTTTTCCCCTCTTGTGGGAGTGGTAACAAGTTGTTCCATAGCATTTGAGTTTATAAATTCTAGGAACCTTTGGGCTAGGGTGTTGGAGCTAGAGTAATGCTCCCAGTCTAAGTTTGGGTAGTTGAAGTCGCCCAATATAATGGTGTTTGGAGAGACCTTCATATTTTCCAGTGCTCTCAGAAAGGCCGAATGGGGTTCCTGGGTTTGGGAGGGTGGTCTCTAGCAGGCTATAAACTGGAAGGCAGTTTTACACACCGTTAGTTGCACATGGATAGTCTCTGATGCTTCGTGCTTTGCCACCAACCTGGAGGTGTGGGTATCTTTGATGAATATCAATACTCCCCCTTCCTTTTGTGGTTCGGTCCAAGTTTTGGGGCCAAAAAGCATGGTATGAGGTATAACCTGGTAGTGCTGGGGAGCTCTCAGGAGCCCTGAACCAGGTTTCTGTTACTGCAAAGATATCGATGTTCTCCATGCTAAGGAGAGTTTTGAGTGCGTGCATCTTGAGGTTTAGACTTCTGGCGTTGAGTAGCATTACTCCTAGTTTCTTATCCCTTGTGATACCTATGGAGGTGGGTTTGTCTTTTGAGCCTTGCCTAAAAAAGGCACTATGGGGGTAGCAAGAGCCTTTGTAATATCGGAAAGCCCAGGGGTGACAGGTGCAAGCCATCCCTAGCGAAGCATCGTGGCTTGTCGAGCATATCATCCCAAGCTGACAGGCATTGGATCCCCTTTGAATGACACCAGTACTTAAGCCAATTGTTGAAATTGATCATCTTGTCTTCATATTGTGGCATCATTCTTGGTGAGGGTAAGATGCTACTCAAGGTCAGGGTCATACCGGCCTGGGCTACATGCTCAGAGCTCCTTTATGTCTCTTTTCATGTAGTCCAGGGAGGTACGTCTCAGGTCATTCACACCAGCATGGACAATGACTGAGTCATATTTGTACTTGCCTTGGAGTGACCTGAGTGCTTGTGTTATGTGGCGGATCCTAGCGCCCGACAGGCTGCTCACCGTGACCTTCTCCTTGTTCAGCCAGGTGAGGGGGACGTCAGTGTGCCTGACGATAGAGTCACCTATTACAAGTGTATCAGGTGTGTTGTTTAGTCTTAAGGGCTGTGACTGTTCGGTACACTGGCTTTGTGAGACCTGTGTTATACGTGTTTTGTTTTGGGGTAGCGGTTGCTTGGGTGTCTGCTATGGAGGTCTCCGCTGTTTAGGCAGATCTTTATTTAGAGCCTCCGAGTATGTTTTTGTGTGATTATGTGTTTGGTTTGCTGTCGTGGTAGGTCTATGTGAGACTGGAATTGTAGTGAGTGTGGTTTCCTTCTCCTCCTGACTGGTTATGCCAGTACGGAGTTGAGAGAGCTTAGCCTCCAGTTTGGCTATATGGTTGCATCTCTCACATGTGTTGGAATTTGTTGGGAGGAGGAGAAGGTTGTCTGTGTACATGAGGCAGTTGTAACATTGCCTCAAGATTCCCAGATTCACCATCTGGACCGGAGAGGAGATTGACAATTGACCTTTGGACATGCTAGAATAATATTGGGAATTCCTTAATGATTGAAAACAAGGGCCAGTGGGGAGTGAGGGTGTAGTGCTTTTAATTTTTAGTGCTGACTTATATAATTGATTTAGCGAGCAAGTGCCAGGTAGCTTAAGTGCAATGTGTTACAGGTAACTTCAATGCAAAAACGACAAACAGTAACTTTCTTTCAAGTGAAACAAGGAAATAAGTACAGTAAGCAATGCAGATATCACTAGTGATCCACAGAAGCGCTGAGAAGCCGCGTATTAGGTGGAATTAGCGTTCCAGGGAAATAACAAACAAACAACAAGCATATAAACAAAGCTAGATTAAGCAGGCCTGGATCTAGTCTATGCTACAGCAAACAAGGTGTACCAATTTCAGTAAGATACAGTTCAAATATTCAGGCACTATAAACCTTTAACCAGAAATTCCCAGCTCAGAAGGGCAGAGTCCAGCCTCTTCTCCCACAAGAGTGCAGACCACGAACCTTCTTAATGTAAAATAACTGGCCTGAAGCCCAAGTGCTTAAACCAGAACTAATACACTTTAAGAATAACAGACACTGGGCTCTCAATCAGCAGTTCCCAACTTAGAAGGATGAAAGCTACCTGTCCTGCCACCACAGTGCATGCCACAAACCTTCCCAATGTAAAACAACTGGTCTGAAGCCCAAGTGCTTAATCCAAAAGACTTAGAATGATAGCTACACTTTAATCAAGTTACTTACCAAGCAGTAATAAATACAATTGAATACTTTAGAGAATGACTGGATTAGTGCTCAAGTTACACAAACAAAGCTAGATCCAGCAGGCCCGAATCCAGTCTATGCCACAGCAAAAAGGCGCACCAACTTCAGTAAGAAGCAGTTCAGATATGCATGCACTATAAGCCTTTAACCAGCAATTCCCAGCTCAGAAGGGCAGAGTCCAGCCTCTCCTCCCACAAGAGTGCAGACCACGAACCCTCTTAATGTAAAATAACTGGCCTGAAAGCCCAAGTGCTTAAACCAGAATTAATACACTTTTAGAATAACAGACACTGAGCCCTCAAATCAGCAGTTCCCAACCTAGAAGGATGTAAGCTACCTGTTCTGCCACTACAGTGGAGACCACAAACCCTCTCAGTGCAAAACAACTGGTCTGAAGCCCAAGTGTTTAAACCAAAAGGCTTAGAATGAGTTACACCAAGCAGTAATAAATACAATTGAGTACATTTAAGATGATGCAAAAGTAAAATAAAGTAGGTAGAAACACAAGTACAGTAAAAGCAGATGAAATTTTTTTTTTTCTTAACAAGTGCTGAGATCAAAGAAACAGATATGAGTGCTGAAACTAGAAAACTGGCTAGTTATAAGAAAAAAAAAACTAAGCTAGAAGGCTTCCCTCCAACACAGAAGGGCTTGGGGGCTCAGACGCCTACAAATACTCTATACCACTTAACAGGAAAGGCAGGAAACAAGCTTAAATTTTTTTTTCTGTTTCCCAGATGCTCTCTTTGTACACAGTAGGAGTGCCTGAAATCAGAATATGATCTCACTGCACTCAGTTGAGTGAGCAAATGAGATGGGCCCAGAAGGAATATCCAAACACAAATTTACAAGAGGGGAGGGCAGTTTCAAGGCCACTAAGATTAATACCAAAACAAAAACAGGGAGGGTGAAAATAGTGTTGTTCTTGGCTTGCAATAACTGAAGGGAGAAACCGTAGCAGTTGTGTGGGTGTTGGTTGCTGTGTTTGTGGAAGGTGGAGGTCTGCCTTTGTAAGTGTGGTGCGAATGTTAAGCATTATGAAATGGAGAAATTAAGAGTAACATTTTGCTCAGTGAAGTCCCTAGCAATTTCCTCACTGCTTGATTCAGACGTATACATTCCCTTGTGTTTGTCAGTACCATGTTTGAGTGCAGTTTTGGAGTGTGGTATCACTGCTACAGCTGTTGGTACTCTTTCTATACAAGTACATGCTTCTCCAGGAGTCTGCTGAAGAGAGGATGAGAAACACACTACAAACATACAACTAAGACAAACTACATAAAGCAATAGTAAGAAAGTATTAGGTCACATCAGAGGCTTGGGAGGTCATTAAGAAACTGAGAACAGTTGTAAAATTTATCATTAAATACCGTAAGTTCAGGTTATACTATAAGAGAATAAATATGTAAAGATAACCATGTCAGCAGCCAAAATGCATTACAAGTTGAATATTTTACTGTGCACATTTTAAAAAATGGATAGACTAGCCTAAACTCTGGACTGATGAGTTTGATGAGTTTGTTGTTTTTTATTTTTTATTCTTGGGAATTGCTATTCAGAAGTGAAGAGACATACAAGGGAACAGTTTTAGTGGCACACCAGGCTATTTTTTTTATTGCTATTGTCATGCAAAGCTGACTAAATAGATGAATCTAGCAAAGCTGGAAATGTGAGACTGTAGCCCACTGAAGGAGGGGAGATGGGAGGAGTATCCTGGCCAGGAACTGAAACTTGCAAAACTGCTCCTTGTGAAAAGTCTTTTTTATCTCGGTAATTTGTTGACACTTTTGCAAGTTTCTTTCAGTGAATGTGCAGTACATCAGTAGCAACAACATTTGTAAAACTCAGTGCATACCAGTCAATGACACATGAGCTGCAGACTCTTAAACTTGGCAGTTTTTTTCAGGAGTTCCATTCTAAGTGAATGGAAGTCTAGTCTGATAACAAATGGTAGGGCTATTTGTCCTCACAGTCTGCATTATAAGACAGACTTAGCTTTCCAAAGGAATCACCATGTCTGCCCCCATGAGGGCAGATAAGAGTAAAAACAAAATAAAATTAGGAATGAGTACTTATTTTGCGGAAGGCAGCTTTGGGAGGTGTAGTAAATCATGGCAAGATAAAAAATGTACGTTTTCTTCATCATTTGCCCGTAGTGGTCCTTGAAGTTTTCTCTTATGTTCAAGCAAATTATCTTCATACCACAACACCCTGTCTATGAGCGCGTGCATAAATAGCTCAGTAGATTCACAACCAAAGAGTTCATTCAACTTTGTTTGCTGCTC
>NC_056739.1:1716070012-1716087512 GCF_019279795.1 Protopterus annectens | reverse complement strand
AGTCTGTGGGTCTCTTGCTGTTTGAAAACATTCATTTCTTTCAAAGGACATCTTGAGTGTTCTCGTTCTTTTGTATGAAAAATTAGGAGAATGTCCTATGGCTTGAACAAGATTCTGTTGTGATGAAATAACATTCCAATTTCGATGCATTACTTCTCCAGTCACTGATGGTGTTGGAGGAAGCCTTTTACTGCCAGAATACAACATTTAAAAAATAGCCAGGTTATTTATCTTATTTTTGGTCTGTTATTCCCACGTTGTTTGGTTGGCAGTCACTGGAGACTATTTTGACTACGTGGGTTCTATCAGTGAGCCAGTTTTACCCACCTGGTAACATATGGATTGATGCCTAGTTGAGAGAGTTAATCTATTATGCCCGAGTGGGGAATAGTGTCAAAGGCTTTGGCCAGGTCAAGGTAGGCGGTGTGCAGTCTTCCCCTCGTCCATGGCTTTGGTGACTGTCTCAAAGAAGGCTACCAAATTTAGCAAACATGGCCTCCCCTTGACAAAGCCAAACTGTTTGGGATCAAGTGTTTGGAGGTTGTCAATGTCCTTGTTAATGAGGTCCACGATAATCCAATCCATGGCCTTGCAGATCAGGCTAGATAGGCTTATGGGTCTATAATTTCCCGGATCAGTGGACACTCTACCTCTGTGTAAAGGGATGACAGTGGCTGTCCTCCACTCAGTTGGGACGAAGCCAGTACTCAGGCTTTGGTTGAATAGGGTGCCTAATGATGCTGCAAGTTCCTGCCTGAGTTCATGTAGGATGCAGCCTGGGATGTTATTGGGTCCCATGGAGGCTGTATTTTTTACCTTTGAGAGAGCAGTGATGACCTATTCTCTAGAAACAAGGGGAAGGGGACAGGTACTGGGAATGTACTAATGGGGGGAACACAGGGGTAAAGTTTTCACTGAATCTGCCAGCCAGTAAGTTGCTGTATCTACGGCATTTGTATATGTGGTGTCCTTGATTAACAGTTCTAAACAGATCTAGGTGCTTCCTTTGAGGCTGCGGACATATGTGAAAAAGGCCTTATGACTGTCTCTAGCACATGTGGCCAATTTGGACTTGAAGTTTGCTTTGGAGGATTTCACTAGTGATTTTATTTGCTTGTTCAGGCTAAGGAGACATTGCTTCCAATTGGGCACCTGTTCCTTCTTGGTCTTGGACAGCAATTTTTTCCTTTTGTTATAGGGTTTACTTATTGCAGATATCCACCAGACAGGTTTACTCTTCCTGGCAGAGAATGACTTGGTCCTGTCATGTATTCCTGATTCCATGCATCTATATAAATGCTCGTATAGTGCTTTGGTGTAGTTTTGTACATTGGTGCCAGTTCCTACCGAGGGGGGAGGGGGCTGTGAAGCTGTTCATAGCATCCCTCAGGAGGCTGTAATCACCTTTGGATAAGTTTTTATGTCTGATCCTAGTTAGAGGGGAGTTGGGGAAGATGGTGACTTTGAAAGTATCCACTCTGTGGTTGGATCTTACCAGGGAGGATGATACTATAGGGATGCTGCAGTGGTTACTCATGTTGGTTATTATCAAATATAAAATGTCATCACCCCTTGTGGGGTATCGACTAGCTGTTCTCCAAGGCATTTGCATTGGCAAAAATCAAGGAATCTCTGGGCATTTGTGTTCTGTAAGGAGTAGTTCTTCCAGTCTATGTTTGGGAAGTTAAAGTCACCCAGGATCAGGGTAAAGGGTTGAATCTTGTTAGATGTGAACAGGTCCAAATAGGCAGATTGGGCATCTTGAATTAGATTTGGGGGCCAATAGCTAGCTATGATTTGAATAGGGGTCTTGTCAATGGTTAACTGCACCTGGAGTGTCTTCTGTACGCCATACTGCTTGACCAGCCTGTAGGTGTGGAGGTGTGTGTATGTCTGTAATGTACATTGAAACACCAGCTCCTTTGGCTTTACTGCCCACAGTTTGGGATCTGAATGTATGACAGGATGAGTAACCAGGTAAGGCTGGGGTGCTCTCCGCAGCTTTGAACCAAGTTTCTGTGACTGCACAGAGGTCAGCATTTCCACATTTAGGAATGTTTGCAATGCGTGCAGTTAATAAATAGCTGAAAGATGAGACACATCAGTGTTGTATCATACACTGTAAAGAACTGTCAACATGTTCTGCAACACAAATCCCTTCAATGAGAAACACTTGCACTACTAAAACATTTGCAGTAAAACAAAAATATGAAACAATTTTACAATCACCAAATACATCAGAATTGCAACATACATCCCTAATGGAGGACTACGAACTGCAGGAGGTTTCTGGCAACTTAGAGAACAGTACAAGCAAAAGCAAGAAGCAAGCACAAATGCACAAAAAGCATGTTCCTAAACCAATCCTATACAATGATGTCATGAAAAAACAACCTGAACAATCTGCACTTAACAAGCTCCGGGAATCAAACAAGACTCCGCATAACACATAGCATGCCGAGAGGTATGCATGAACAGAAATTTCTATTTAACTCTCTTTGTGAATGCTGCAAGGAAATACCCTGTAACAGCTGAACAGCTGTGCCATACTAGTCAACTGGAGGGAATAAGATCAATTTAATAACGCACACATACACATATATATATTTTTTTTTTTTTTTTTTTTTTGTAATGCAAGTAGCAATAATACAAAGCCACTGGTACTCCAGGTCATAACACCACAAGAAAAAAATATATTACAATACTACAGGTGTATTTCAGCTTTGAGCCTCTGCATATTTCGTAGCATCAATGATAAATAAAAAAATATCTTACAAATTAAAACTAGGAAAATATTTCTACATTAACTTCACAAATTCAACTTACTTTATTCTGGGGTCACACTGGTTTCTTTGTATAAAACTGCAGACGTGGCCGACACCATTTTACCTAATAAAACATGACAATAAAATGAATGCTGTAAAAATGGTACTATAAACAGAAAGTCTGAAAACCTGTAACTTTCCCACAATAATATTCCTAAGCACCCCACAGTTTACATAAAACTGTGCAAACTATTTTACATTAGAGTATTTAACATTTCTCTTTAACAAACTTATTGAAACTAATCAGCATTAAACTTGATTGTTTTTCTCCAAAACCACATTAACGTTTTAGGGGAGACTACAGGTCATATTTATACTGTTGTGGGGTAATCTGGAAGGACAGCACAGTAATGTTCATGTCTAATAAATGTTTTTCAGATGAACATAAAAAATAAATAAATAAATAAATAAATCACCCCTGGGAAATCTGCCCTTCTGCAGGGAAAGCACCACAGCTGGTGAGAACTCAGCTAACAGAAGGATAGTTGTTCACAAACACCCTCTCTTTGAAATGAATACATAAAAATGCACTTTATTGTTACAAACTACAAAGAATACCTAATAAATTATCACAAGCATTATTCAATTCTAGCATTGTCATGTCATGTAATGAACGTTAAACCACCATGTATGCAATTCCCCTAGATAGTAAGACAGTATCAAAGCAGTCCCTGCACAGATTCCCTTTAAAGCAGAGAGAAAACACTTTCCCCAAGGAAGATAAATGCGCAATGGCACATCACGTGAGAAAATTATTTTGGGGGGGGGGGCACTCCATGGGTCATAAATGAAATTACAGTTGCCACAACTGTATGAAAAGTCTAATGGGACCCATGAACAGTTTTGCTAGAGTTTCTATAAACATGATTTTAAGGGTTCTTCTAAAAAGAAGTTACGTCTTACCATAATGTTTCATCCGTGTTGTAGATCTTCATTCATTCATTACTGACAGGACTTTGGTTCCATCCTCGGAACCGACACTGCCGGCACCAAGCTCACACCAGCCAAAAACTCTCAGCTAAGTCCTACCCACAATGCCCGTTATAGTCTCTTCAGATTGAGTTTGCCCGTCCTTATAGTATGAAAGAATAATAGTGATAGTAGGAGGCACTGTCAGAGCAGATACCCTAAAGTACAGTTTTGTACCTACCATAAATGTAGATGTTCCAGTGTTCACACTGCTGCAGTCATCGCACTTGGGTTATCTGCAGTCGGCCCGAATTCCTAAGTCTTGGTCCGGCGTCGGTTGTTGTCGCTTCTTCCCCGACGTCAGTGCGACAGGGGTATAAAAGAGGCAGCCAACGCCATTTTCTTCAGTTTTCTTGCCCCAGATGTCAGGTGCTCCCAAATAGGAAGGCAATACATAATCCTAAGTAAATTATATAAGTAGAAAACAATAGCTACAGCTGTAAGCAAATACACCATATAGAAATACATCTTAGAGATTGTATAAACAGGGAGCTATAGATAAAACCCAGGTAAAAAGAGGGGAAGGTGGAAGGGTAACCTGGACTGCAGCAGTGTGAACACTAACATCTACATTTATGGTAGGTATAAAACTGTACTATGGTCATCGTGTTACACTGCTGCAGTCATCACACTTGGGTTGAATCCCAAAGCTAAGGCTGGGCGGTTGGTACTAAACAGGGTTTGGAGAAGCTAGTAGGCCCTGCAAAACTGCAGTGGCAAAGCCAGCTCTGGATTTTGAGTATAGAGGCAAGTGGTAGTGCTTGGTGAAGGTGTGCACTGAACTCCAAGTTGCAGCTTCCAAAATATCCTTGGTTGGTACCCCTCTGAGAAAGGCTGCTGATGTTGCTGTAGCCCTGGTGGAATGAGACCTAATGTTACCAGATACAGGTTTCCCATGGTGTGTGTAGAAGAAACTGATACAATGTCCTATCCATTTTGAAATGGTCTGTTTTGATATAGGCTTTCCTTGAGATCCTGCAGCATAGAATACAAAGAGCCTATCAGATTTTCTGAAAACCTTTGTTTTATCCAAGTAGAAACGTAATTGCCTGTGAATGTCCAAAGAGTGTAGGAGCCTTTCCCCTTTATTCTGGGAGTTTGGATAAAAGGTGAGTAAATGAATGGTTTGGTTTAGAGCCACACTGGATACTACCTTTGGCATAAAGGAAAGGTTAGTTCGTAAAGAGACTCTGTCGATCAAAAATGATGAAAGGCTCTACTGCCACTAGGGCCTGTAGCTCAGACTCTTTGTGCTGAAGTTATTACTAGCAGCAGGGCAGTTTTCCATGATAAAAATTGTAAATCAGCTGAAAAAGCTGGCTCGAAGGGCGGTAGTGTAAGTTTTTCCAAAACAAAATTGAGGTCCCAAGTTGGTGTTGGTGCTCTTCGGGGCGGTCTTATATTCGTAGCCCCTCTGAGGTACTGTCTTAATAATGGATGTGAAAAAAATAGGAGGATCCGTGTTGTAATGAGCTGAAATAGCTGAAGCGTGAATCTTTATAGATGAAAAGGAAAGGCCTTTGTGCAACATCTCAGTTAAATAATGCAGAATCTGAAGAATATTTGGGACAAGAAGATTTTGGCCTTTAGCCTGGTTCCAGGCGCAGAATCTTTTCCATTTGTCTGAGTAGGTTTTCCTGGTGCTGGTTCTCCTGGCCTCCTGAATGACATCCATAACAGCTGTAGAGAGAAGTGTTGACTGGTTGTTTAGATAATCTGCCATGCAGCCAGATTTAAAGTCTTGAGCTGGCTGTGTAGAATCTGACTGTTTTGCTGAGTTAGCAGGTGAGGAATTTGAGGTAAAATCCATGGTGGGTCTTGAGCCATGTTCCTTAATATTGGATACCAGTGTTGGCGTGGCCAGTCTGGAGCAATGAGCATCATTTGTGGCCTCTCTAATCTAGCTTTTAGCAGCACCTTTGCCAGAAGAGGCAGTGGAGGAAAGGCATACATGTTGGTGTTTTCCAACTGAATGAGAGGGCGTCCACTTTCCAAGCTAGAGTGTGGTATGTCCTTGTGCAAAACTTTCACAGTTGGTAGTTTTGGGGGGAGGCAAACAGATCTATGTTTGGGCTCCCCCATTTTTGAGTGATCATTGTGAATACTTGTGGGTCTAGTTTCCACTCGTGAGGATCCATGATATTTCTGCTTAGTTTGTCTGCCAATGTATTTTTCTTTCCTGGCAGGAATTGTGCTTGTAGTTCAACTTGGTAGGTCAGTGCTGTGTTCCACAAGGTCATTGCTTGCCTGTATAAGGGGGTAGGAATGTGTGCCCCCTTGTTTGTTTATCACTGTGGTGTTCTCCGTCTTTATTAGAAGTTGTCCTGGATGTAGGAGGTCCTTGAAGGCTGTTAGGGCATTTTGTACAGCTAGCATCCCTTTTTGATTGATGTGGAGATGCATTTGATCTGCAGACCATATGCCCTGAATGCACTGTCCTCTATGTGTGCACCCCAGGCGTAATCCGATGCATCTGTTGTCATTGTTTGCCTGGCTGTGGGCAAGGTGAAAGGCTGACCCTTGTTGAGGTGACATGCCTGAGCCCACCATCGAAACTCCTGTTTAAGGCAGGGAATTAGGGGCATTGTTGTTTCCAAGCTGTGGCTGTGTTGAGTCCATACGCTTTTCAGGTACCATTGTAATTTCCTCATATGCAGTTTGGCATATGGTATTAGTAGTATGCAAGATGCTATGAATCCCAAGGCCTGCAAAATTTTTCTTGTAGGGAGTTGGGTCTTTGTTGCCATCATTTTGAAGTAATGAGTCAGTTGTCCTTGCTTGTCTGGCGTGAGATAAGGCATCTGTGCAATTGTATTTAAGTTTTGACTTCTTTTCGTTTACTGTGTACCCTAGGCAACTTAATAGTTTTTTTTTTTTTTTTTTTTTTTACAAACGCCAGATGTTTTAAAAGAATGTTCTTGCTGTCTGCTTGAATAAGGCAGTCGTCCAGGTACGGATATATTTGGATTCCTCTTGGTCTGCATTATGCAATTACTGGTGCCAGGCATTTTGTGAAGACCCTGGGCGCAGTAGATAAGCCAAAGGGCACTGCAGAGAAAGTACAGTTTTGTACCTACCATAAATGTAGATGTCCGATAGGCATGCATCTGCAGTCCTTACAAATGGGTTGTCCTGTCGTCAGGCAGCCCTTCGGTCGGCCGGATTCCAAAGTCTGGGTCTGGCCTCGGCTGGTGTCGCACTTCACCCGACGTCATAGCTGCAGTTCTTCGGGTATAAAGGCATCAGCCGATGCCATTTTCCTCAGTGTTTCTTGCCCCAGATGCCAGGTGCCCTCTAGGAAGGCTAAATTTGGATAAATGCAAATGGTTCCAAATAGTAGAGAGCAAACAAACAATAAGCATGTATGTACATATATACAAACAAATACACCATAATAGATTCCCCCAGCTAGCTACAAGATGGGCAAATACCCTAGGAGTACCACAGAGGGAAGGAGGGTGGGTAATCCTGACTGCAGATGCATGCCTATCGGACATCTACATTTATGGTAGGTACAAAACTGTACTATGTCCTTCAAGGATGCATCTGCAGTCCTTACAAATGGGTAGAATACCATAGCCAAACTGGGGGAGGAGGAGAAATAAGATTATGGTGTAGTTAAGATCCCTTGCAAAACAGCAGTGGCAAAACCTGCTCGGGATCTGGAGTATAAAGGTAAATTATAATGCTTGGCAAATGTATGCACGGAGCTCCAAGTAGCAGCCTCTAAAATGTCTTTGGTAGCCACTCCTCGTAAAAAAGCTGTGGTAGTGGCTGTAGCCCTTGTAGAGTGAGGCCTGATGTTTTCTGGAGTTTTCTTCTCATGGTAGGAATAACAAAATCTAATGCAATTTCCTATCCACTTAGAGATTGTCTGTTTCGAAATTGCTTTTCCTTCCATTCCTGTTGCATATGCTACCAGTAGCTGGTCAGTTTTTCTATTGCTCTTGGTCCTATCCAGGTAGTAACGTAATTGTCTATGTACATCCAAGGTATGCAACAGTCTTTCTCCCCTATTCTGTGGGTTGGGGAAGAATGTAGGTAGGTGGATAGCTTGATTTAAAGATACCCTGGAGACCACCTTTGGCATAAAAGTAGGATTAGTTCTCATGGACACTATCTTGATGGAAGATCAGGAAGGGTTGTACTGCCATTAATGCCTGTAGCTCGGATACCCTTCTTGCTGAAGTGATTGCAAGCAGTAAAGCAGTTTTCCATGATAAGTACTGTAATTCTGCTGTTGCTGCTGGTTCGAAAGGAGGGAGTGTCAACTTTTCTAGCACAAAGTTCAAGTCCCATGCTGGCAATGGTGGCTTCCTAGGTGGTTTTACGTTTTTAATTCCTCTCAGAAACTGCCTGAGTAGAGGATGTGAGAAGACTGGAGGATCCAAGTTATATTCTGCTGAAATAGCTGATGCATGAATCTTAATGGAAGAATAGGACAGGCCGTTGTGGAAGAGCTCTGCCAAGTATTCCAGGGTGTTAGCTATGTTTACCAGTGCCACATTTTTTCCTTTTGCAGTACTCCAAATGAGATATCTTTTCCATTTTGCTGAATAATTTTTCCTTGTTGAGGGTCTGCGAGCCTCCAAGATAATGTCTTTAACCCTTTGAGATAAATCTGGGTTATTTGGTCTTATGCAATGCTCCAGGCAGCCAGCTGCAGTGTTTTCAGGTTTGGATGTAGGGTTTTGAAGTTGTTCTGTGTTAACAGCAGGGGAACAAGGGGCAGAGGCCATATTTGTTCTCGAGACATGCTCCTCAGTAATGGGTACCAATGTTGCCTTGGCCAGTCTGGAGCTATCAGGATGATCCTTGGACGGTCTTCTTTGATCTTCAATAGCACCTTGTGCATCAAAGGAAGAGGTGGGAATGCATATGCTGTCAGGTTTTACCAACTGAAGGATAGGGAGTCCACTTTCCAAGCAAGTGGGTGGTGCGTCCTTGTGCAGAATTTTTCCAGTTGGTGGTTGTGTGGGGATGCAAATAAGTCTATTTCTGGTAGTCCCCATTTCCCTGTAATGGTTTTGAAGATGTCCGGATGCAGCATCCATTCATGAGCATCCGTGGTAGTTCTGCTTAGGATGTCTGCTAGTATATTTTCTTTTCCTGGCACAAAAATTGCTTGTAATTGAATGTTGAAGCTCAGGGCCACATTCCAGAGGTCCATTGCCATCCGGCATAGAGGGTATGAATGTGTGCCTCCCTGTTTGTTGATGTACCACATAACTGTGGTGTTGTCCGTCCTTATCAGCAGTTGACCCTGTTGAAGAAATGGTCTGAATGTCTGAATTGCCAGTTTTACTGCCAGCATTTCCTTTTGATTTATGTGTAGGTGCAGCTGGTCTTGAGTCCATAAGCCTTGTATGCACTTGTCCAGCATGTGTGCCCCCCAACCGAGGTCTGAGGCGTCTGTTGTGATGGCCTGGCTTGGCTGAGTGTTGTGGAAGGGCAGTCCCTTGTTTAATTGACAGGCCTGAGCCCACCATTGGAATTCTTGCTTCAGGCATGGAATTATTGGAATTTGGGTTTCTAGGCTGTGCTTGTGCTGAGACCATAAATTCCTTAGGTACCACTGTAACTTTCTCATATGTAGTCTGGCATTTGGAACCAATATTATGCAGGATGCCATGTAACCGTTGGCTTACAGGACTTTTCTTGCTGTTAGCTGGTTCTGCTTTGTTAATGCCATGAAGTAGAGAGGGAGTTGCTCCTGTTTTTCTACTGTCAGGAATGCCATTTGTTTTGATGTGTCCAGATCTGCACCCAAGAAGGTTATCCTTTGGGATGGTATCAGCCTTGACTTCTTTCTGTTGACTGTGTATCCCAGGGCTTGTAGTAGATTAATGACCCTTTCCAAATCTTTTGTTAATTTGTTTTTGTTGTCCGCTTGTAACAGGCAGTCGTCCAGGTAAGGGTAAATTTGAATTCCCTGAAGCCTGCAATGAGCAATTACTGATGCCAGGCATTTCGTGAATACTCTGGGCGCAGTAGATAAGCCAAAAGGCAATGCTGAGAATTGATAATGCTCTGATCCTGCAAGAAATCTGAGGTATCTTCTGCAATTTGGTCGTATGGGAACGTGCAGGTATGCCTCCTTGAGATCTAGAGTTACCAGCCAAGACTCCTTGCCCAGCATGGGAAGAAGCTGCTGTAGGGTCAGCATTTTGAATTTTGGAACAATGAGGTATGTGTTTAAAGCGGACAGGTCGAGAATAGGTCTCCACTGGTTTTCTTTTCTTGGTACCAGGAAGAGTCTGGAGTAAAATCCTTGCCCTTGTTCCATAGATGGTACCCTTTCTACAGCTCTCATCCTTAGTAAGTGAGTTATTTGTTCTAGAGCTTCTGTCTTCTGATTTGGAGGTAGGTTTGGCATTCCTCTCTTCCTTGGCAGAGTATGGAAGTGAAACCTGTAACCTTGGTCTATTGTCTGTAAAATCCATTTGTCTCCTGTGATGTAATGCCAGTTTACTGAAAATAAGGCTAGCTTCCCGCCTAAGGGTGCTTCTAGTTGTTCCCTGGTAGGCGGTGCCAGAGCCAAGTCACTGTGATTGTCCTGTGGAAGTTGTGGTGGTGGCTGGATCTGTGGCTGCACCTCACTGGTTGTTATTTTGCCACTGACGTCCCCTGTAGGCACCTCTGGATTGACCCCTGCCTCTTGAGCGCCTATTCCTGCCTCTCGGAGCTCTGGAGGTGTCTGGAAAGGACCAATTCTTGGAAGGCCATTTCCTGCTAAACCTTGGAGGCTGGACCTGCAAGAAATCCTTAACTGTCTAGACAAATTTTGCTTTCTCTTCCACCTTCTTCAGCACCTGCTGTGCAGGGGAGCCAAACAAATTGAGCTTATCCATGGGAGCATCTAGGAGCTTTGATTTAACATGGTCTGGTAAGGACTGTTCTTTTAACCATGCATGTCTTCTGATCACTGTGCCAGTCATGGCTGATCTAAAGGAAGCCTCCAGTGCATCATAGCCGCATTTTAAGGAATGATTACTGACCTGCTGAATGTTATGTACCATTTCCTGTACAGATTTTTTATCTAATGGTTCATCAGAGGTTAGTTTTTTAGTTAACTGGTCTAACATAAATTCCTGATACTGAATCATGTGGAATTGGCAGTTCAAGGCTCTAGCTGAAAGAGTAGCAGAAGTGTAAACTTTTTTACCCCATCTCTCTAAGGCCCTACATTCCCTTTCAGAGGGGAGGGGGTTTTTGGCAGAGGTAGCTGCTACAGCCTTGGGTCCCTGGGAGATAGTTTCGGGATCTGCAAAAGGGGCCTTATACAAATGATAATGTGTGTCCGGAACCCTGTAGTACCTATCGGGCTTAGCCGGGGCCGGAGGTAGAGAATCAGGAGAGTACAAGCATCATTAAATGCATCATCCACAACAGTAAGTACTGGAGGAATGGCTAAAGGCCTATGCTGTGGCAAATGCAAAAAGGTTCTAAGCCTTTTCCAAGTGTCTGAAAAATCCTGGCCCTGCCATTGAAATTGTTCCCTCATAGCATGCAAGGTTTCCCCAAAAGAAAATTCCTCAGGCGGAGAGGCAAAAGGAATGGACTCTTCTGCATCAGAGTCCTCATAAGGAGAAAAGGGGCCCTCTGGAGGGTTTGAATTATCTGAATCAGAGTCATCTGAAGAAACTGGCTCAGGGGGCTCTACTCTAGTCCTCTTCCCTAGTCCTCTTCTCTGGAGGTGGGTGAGAGGCCCTGTCTGGATGTGGTTGGGATCCCCGGATCAAAGAAATGAGATCCTCTGCTAGACTAAGCATTTGTGAACTAGAGCTAGGCCTGTGAGAGGGGGTCTTAGCAGGCACAGTTTTGGTAGTTTTTGCTGCTTTAGCCCTGGCAAAGGCCTTAATCGACATGGATGCAGGAGGCCTAGCAGCTCCACGTGCAGGGGTGGATATATCCAAAGGGATAGTGTCAGATAAATCCTGTGAACCTGCAAGAGCAGGTGGGATTTCAATAGCAGATTCAGCCAAGCTAGATGAGGCCTCGGTAAGAGGTAAGTTTTCGGCCAAAGGAAGAACCGTGAACTCTGTTTCAGCCGAAACAGAGACACTTTCATGATTGGCTTAACCGCGGTTTCGGCAGAAACCGCGGACCGAATGTCGGTCCTTTTCCTTGCACTTTTAGAAATTTGCGTGGTCGGAGTATCCGGCGGCATAATGTAAGCAAAGCGGGCGAAAAACTCTTCAGCAAATTCCGACCGACGTCTAAGCGTCCGTCGGTTGAAAGAAGCACAGGCTAGACAAGCTGCTACGTTGTGGTCTGAGCCTAAGCAAGGTAAGCAGTAAGAGTGGAAATCTTTATGAGGTATTTGTTTCCCACAAGTTAAACAGTTATTCACTTTTTCTGACATCGGCTGAGGCAAGAAAGAGTCCCCAGCGGGTACTTAGCTTTAGAAGTCTTGGTAGCAGTAATCTCTGGTTCTGACCGACCGGCACTTGAACAACTTCTGCTTGAGCCAGCGGCAAGAAAGACTGAGGAAAATGGCGTCGGCTGATGCCTTTATACCCGAAGAACTGCAGCTATGACGTCGGGTGAAGTGCGACACCAGCCGAGGCCAGACCCAGACTTTGGAATCCGGCCGACCGAAGGGCTGCCTGACGACAGGACAACCCATTTGTAAGGACTGCAGATGCATCCTTGAAGGACATTTGGTAATGAGCTGTACCTACTATAAATCGGAGGTATCTTCTGCAATTTTGTCTGATAGGGACATGCAGGTATGCCTGCTTGAGGTCCAACGTTACTAGCCAAGCCTTCTTGCCCAGCATGGGAAGAAGTTGCTGTAGTGTGAGCATCTTGAATTTGGGTACTTCCAGGTATGTGTTTAGAATTGAAAGGTCCAGAATGGGTCTCCAGGCTTTGTCCTTTCGGGGAACCAGAAAGAGTCTTGAGTAAAATCCTTGTCCTTGCTCCTGTGTAGGAACTTGTTGAATGGCTCTCATGTCCATGAGTGCTGTAATTTGTCTTTGAGCCTCTGCCCATTGATTTGATGGCAGGTTTGGCATTCCTTTTATCCTTGGTAAAGTGTGAAAGTGGAACCTGTATCCTTAAGTTACAATATTTAGGACCCATTTGTCTTTTGTGATGATGTGCCAATAAGTGCAAGTTTTCCTCCCAAGGGAGCTGCCAAGAGTGATTTGGTTGGCCGCTTGAGGGGTAAGTCATTGTGACTGTCTTCTAATAGTTTGAGACCGGTCTTCTCTCCTTTCTGGGTTGTGGCACCCCATTGTCGTGGCTTGTAAGAGCCTTGTGGCTGACCTCTGCCCCTTGGGCGTCTGTATTTGCCCCTCTGAGGTCTGTCAGAAGTTGGAAAGGAACAGTTTTTGGTTGGCCAATTTCTGCTGAAACGAGGGGGTTGGACCTGTAAAAAAATCCTTGACCATCTGCATAGATTTTGCCTTAACCTCCATTTTCTTTAAAACCTTTTCTGCTTTCACACCAAATAAAACATCCTGCTGTAAGGGTGCATCCAATAACTTTGCTTTAACATGATCGGGTAAAGTTTGTTCTTTTAACCAAGCATGCCTACGAATGACAGACCCTGTTACAGCTGCTCTGAAGAAGCTTCCAATGAATCAAATCCACATTGCAAAGTATGTTTTCCCACTTGCTCTGCTGCATGCAACAAATCTTGCATTTCCTTGTAATCAGGCTGCTCTGTATGAGTGCTCATTTTTTTTTTTAATTGACATCAAATATTGTTGATATTTCAGTATGTGAAACTGGCAATTTAAGGACCTCATAGCTAGAGTAGCGGAGGTATATACTTTCTTTCCCCCATCTGTCTAGTGCTCTAGAATCCCTTTCAGACGGTACAGTATTTTTAGCAATAGAGGCCTTAACCCCTTTGGGACCCTGGGAAATGGTTTCTGGGTCAGCAACAGGGCTTTTATATAGGAATTTATGTGAGTCAGGGACTCCAGTATGTCTGGTTTGGCTGGTGCAGGAGGTAATGAATCTGGGTTAAGGCCAGATTCTGAATAAACATCATCCACAATGTCTAACACAGGTGGAATAGCAAGGGGTCTGTGCTGGGGTAGTAAGAGGAACTCTCGGAGCCTTTTCTTAGAATCAGAGTAATCCTGGCCTTCCCAGTGGAAATGTTCCCTCATGGTATGTAAAGTTTCCCCAAAAGAGTAGTCTTCTGGGGGAGATGCTGAAGGAATAGACTCTTTAGCGTCGGAGTCTTCATAAGGGGGGAAGAGAGTACTCCTGTTCCTCAGAAGAATCTGAAGTAATGGAAACCTGGTCACAGGAAGCATAGTCCTCCTCCTGTCTAAGCCTTTTGTCAGGTGGGGGATGGGAACCCCTGATTAGGGTAATTAAGTCTTCGGCCATCTTAAGCATCTGTTTCTTAGGCATGGGGGCCTTGCACTGGAGACTGCTGTACAGGCTTCCTTACTTTTAATGGAGTTTTCAGTTTTGCAAAGGATTTAATAGTAAGTGTAGTCGGTCTGAAAACACCTTCAGCAACTGATGGGCTTTCAACTGCACCGGAATCCCCATCAGCCCAAAAAGACGGAAGGGCCTAAAGATAAAGGCTCTGGAGGCCATGCAATCTCCGCTTGCGAGTCGGATGCAGGCTGCAGTTCTAAATCAGCGGTCGTCAGGGGCTGCGTAGGTGCCTCACTGAAAAACGGAGAACCGGCGACTGGCCTAGCAGAGGCCTCTGTGTCTGGTTTGGGTCTCGGCTGCCTATCCTTATCTTTGCGCTTTTTATGCATCCCGGTCGTCGGTTGCTCCGACGGCATGGTATAATTAAATTTTCTACCAAAATAATGTCGGGCGAAATCAAACCGACATTTAATAGTTCGTTTGTTAAACCTACCACAAAACCGACAACCTGTGACATCGTGGTCTGGCCCTAGGCAAGGGATACAATAAGAATGAAAATCCTTATGAGGTATGCGCTTCCCACAAGAAATGCAATTATTAACTTTTTCTGACATCGGACTGAGGCAAGAAAAGGTTCCCCATCGGGGTACTTAGCTTTATTTAAGACTTCGGTCTGAAATTTGATTTGAAAATCTCAGGAGTCGGCCGACCGGCACTTGCGAACTGCTTCTGCTTCGGGCACCGCACGGCAAGAAAGACTGAAGAAAATGGCGTTGGCTGCCTTTTTTATACCCCTGTCGCATTGACGTCAGGGAAGAAGCGACAGCAACCGACGCCGAACCAAGACTTTGGAACTCGGGCCAACTACGGGACCGCCTGATGGCAGATAACCCAAGTGTGATGACTGCAGCAGTGTAACACGATGAACATCTAAAAGGAGATCCGGAAGTCCACCAGGAGTCCAGGCAGGGGGAAGGAGGGCGTGAAGTAATGAATGAATGAATGAATGAAGATCTACAACACAAAATGAACGTTACGGTAAGACAACTTCTTTATCTGATGTTGTAAATCTTCATTCATTCCTTACTGATAGGACAGAGCCCCAGCTACTTGAGTCCTGGGTGGCCCTAAAGAAGGGCATTCCTGAGCACCATAGAACCAAAACATGCACTTTCCCTGGAAACCAAACCCAATTTGTAATTAGTGATAAAGGTATGAGATCTTGCCCAAGTGGCTAGTAGAGTGAGCCTTTATTTTGGAAGGCAAGGACACTTTCTTTTGATGATAGATGAAAGTAATGTTTCTGAGCCATGAAGATAAATTCATTTTGGAAACAGGCTTAACCATTCTGCGTCATGCAAAAGCTACAAACAACTGATCAATTTTTCTGAAACATTAAGTTCTGTCCAAGTAGAAACGAAGTTCCCTATGAACATCGAGGGTATGCAGAAGGTATTCCTCTCTATTTGAATGGTAGGAAAAGAAAACTGGTAGGTCAGTAGATTGGTTGATGGAGAAACCAGAAATGACCTTGGGGAAAAAGGAGAGGTTAGTACGTACAGAAACTCTTTCCCTATGGAAAATCAAGTATGCTCTCTTGACACTCAAGACCTGCAACTCGGATACTCTTCTCGCGGAGGTAAGGGCTACTAGAAGTAGAGTTTCCCCAAGACAAAATTTTCATATCGACTGAACCACCAAAGTCAAGTCCCATGGCTGTATAGGAGGCTTAACAGGAGGTTTAAAATGCAATACTCCTTTCATGAAGGTTTTGCACCGTTGGTGTGACATAACAGGTGAATTGTCGATTCCATTGTGAAAATTTGCAATAGCAGCTAAATGTACTGTAATAGTCGATGCTGAAGCTCCTGCGTGCAACAGAGCAGTGAGATACTGTAGAATCTTATGAATAGCACAGAAAAGTGGTCTATGTTTTCTTCTTTGGCCCATCTAGAGAAAGTACAGTTGTGTACACTTATAATAAATGTAGATGTTAGAGTGTATTCACTGTTGCAGTCCTAACCAATGAGTTATCCGGCTCCCAGTAGCCCTCGATCGGCCAGAATACCAAAGGTTAGTAAAAATGACGATGGCTGTCATCTGTTTCAAAGGACATCAGGGCATCCAATACAAAAGGAAAAAGCCGACGTCACTTCCTCAGTCTTTCTTCCCATAACTGTCAGAAGCCCCCAGGAAAAGTACAGTCGGCCTGAATATCAAAGTCTTGGGTCCTGCGTCAGTTGCGGTCTCCTCTTCCATGACGTCAGGGGTATAAAACATGCAGCCGACACTGTTTTATTCAGTTTTTCTTGCCCCAGATCACAGGTGCACCCCAAATAGAGAGCAAATATATATATATATATATATATATATATATATATATATATATATATATATATATATATATATATATATATATATATATATATATAAAAACAGCAATATATATATATAAATGAAATTTTGCAACATAACCTTTACCTTCATCTAAAAGCAAATACACCACAAAGGCTATAGAATATAGTGAAGGATAGAGAAATTTTAGAAAAAAAGGGGGATGGTGGGGGTAACCCGGACTGCAACAGTGAATACACTCGAACATCTACATTTATGGTAAATGTACACAACTGTACTAGGTTCTTCGTGTATCACTGTTGCAGTCATTACATTTGGGTAGAATCCCAAAGCTATGGATGGGAGGATGGAGCTAAATAGCATTAGGAGTGGCTATAAGGCCCGGCAGAACTACAGTGGCAAAGCCTGCCATGCATTTAGAGAAGAGAGGCAAATGATAATGCTTTGTAAAGGTATGAACAGAGCTCCAAATAGCAGCTTCTAGAATGTCTTTGGTTGGAACTCCTCTAAGAAAGGCTGCTGAGGTAGATGCAGCCCTGGTGGAATGTGACATTATTCCCTTGGGCACCGGTTTACCATGATGCAAGTAGCAGAAACGAATGCAGTGGCTTACCCACTTTGAAATAGTCTGCTTTGATATAGCCTTACCCTCTGATCCTGCAGCAAATGCCACCAGTAGTTGCACAGACTTTCTTAGAGATTTGGCCCGGTTTAAGTAGAATCTTAGTGGTCTGTGTACTTCCAAGGAAAGCAAAATCCGCTCCCCCTTGTTCTGCGGACCTGGGTAAAATGTTGGCAGGTGAATAGTTTGATTAAGAGCCACGCTGGATACCACCTTAGGCATAAAGGAAGGATTGGTCCTGAGGGACACCCTCTCCAGGTAAAACGCAATAAAAGGCTCCCAGCCATGAGGGCCTGTAGTTCTGAAACCCTTCTTCCTTAAGTGATTTCCAAAAGGAAAGATGTTTTCCAAGATAAAAACTTTATATCCGCAGTAGCTG
>NC_056739.1:1715970012-1716065012 GCF_019279795.1 Protopterus annectens | reverse complement strand
CACAGTGCCATGGCTGATCTGCAAAGGGGGTATGTGTGTGCCCCCTTGCTTGTTTATATATCACATGACCAAGGTGCTGTCCGTCTTTATCAGTAGTTGTCCTGGATGAAGTAAGTCCTTGAAGGCTGTTAGGGCATTTTGAACAGCTAGCATCTCTTTCTGGTTGATATGTAGATGCATTTGTTTCGGGATCCATATGCCATGGAATGCATCTTCCTGCCATGTGGACTCCCCAGGCATAATCTGATGCATCTGTTGTTAAGGTTTGGCTGGTAAGGGGTAGAGAGAAGGCCCGTCCCATGTCCCATGACATCACAACCCTAAGGCCTAACACAACACACACACAAACAAACTACGCAAAACCCGAGAATAATTAAATAAAAGAGAGAGGAAAGCCTAAACACACTCAACACTAACTATATAAACAACAAAAATAGAGATTTTTAAAACTTTTTCTGTCAAAATTTCTTATCTTAACTTCAACAATGCCAGGAGCTCTGGAATCCATAGCTACTTGAAAAGCGGCAAACGAAATCTGGGGTCAGTCAGGGCTTGGCAAGGGGTTATGGGTAAGAGGGAGGAGCTAGGAGCTCGGAGCCTAAGCTTTTGAATTGCCGGCTCGGATCCGAGGTCGGATCCGATACCCACAGGTTGCAGACGAATGAAGTCTGCCTACTTCAGATGAATCGTTTCCAGACTGTGACAATGTTGGCTCCATAAACTTTTTAGGTACCACTGAAGTTTCCTCATATGCAGTCTTGCATATGGAATCAGTAGGATGCAGGATGCCATGAAGCCCAAAGCCTGCAGAATTTGGCTTGCAGAAGACTGGGTTTTTGTTGCCATCAGTTTGAACTAAGTAGTCAGTTGCCTTTGCCTGTATGGCGTGAGGTAAGCCATCTGGGCAGTTATAATCAAGCTTGCAACCAGAAATGTTGTCTTTAGAGAGGGTACCAGTTGTGATTTTTTTACGTTTGTGTACCCTAGGCATGTTAGAAGCCTTTTCACAAACGCCAGGTGTTGAAGAAGAATGACCTTCTTCATTGCTTGAATGAGACAGTTGTCTAAGTAAGGAGATATTTGTATATTTCTTTGTCTGCAAAATGCAAATACTGGTGCCAGGCACTTTGTAAAGACCCTGGGCGCAGTAGATAAGCCAAAGAGCAGTGCAGACAATTGGTTATGCATTTAGCCAGCCTTGAATCTTTGGTATCCAGTATTGGCCGCCAGGCCTTGTCCTTTCTGGGTACCAAGAAAGTACAGTTTTGTACCTACCATAAATGTAGATGTTCGAGTGCTAATACAGCTGCAGTCATAACAGATGGGGTTTTCCTGCCGTTAGGCGGGTCCTCGGTCGGCTGAATTCCAAAGTCTAGGTCCGGCGTCGGATGTCGTCGCTTCTTCCCTGACGTCAGTGCAACAGGGGTATAAAAGAACCAGCCGAGGACATTTGTTTCAGTTTTTCTTATCCCAGATGTCGGGTGCCCCCAGAAGGAAGGCAATACATAAATTTATGTAATAATGCAATGCAATACAATCAAAAAACAGTAGTTGCAAGCAAATACACCATAAAAGAATACCCCAATCAGGTGGTATGAGGAGGGGTTAGCCATTAGGCCTGTCCCAAGAGGGGAAGGAGGGAGGGAAACCTGGACTGCAGCTGTATTAGCAATCGAACATCTACATTTATGGTAGGTACAAAACTGTACTGTGTTCATCGTGCATACAGCTGCAGTCATAACAGATGGGTAGAATCCCAAAGCTAAAAAAGGGGTGGTAGGCACTAGGTGGAACTAGGAGGAGCCAGGATGCCCTGCAAGACTGCAGTGGCAAAGCCTGCTCTAGATTTGGAGTATAATGGTACGTGATAGTGCTTGGAGAAAGTATGTACAGAACTCCAAGTGGCTACTTCCAAAATATCTTTGGTAGGAATCCCCCTGAGGAAAGCTGCAGAGGTAGCAGTGGCCCTTGTGGAGTGAGATCGGATGCCTGCAGGTACAGTTTTACCATGAAAAGAGTAACAAAAGCGTATGCAGTGGGCTATCCATTTTGAGATTGTCTGTTTGGAAATAGGCTTCCCTTGAGCTCCTGTAGCATAGGACACAAAGAGTTGCTCTGATTTTCTGAAAGGCTTTGTTCTGTCCAAATAATAACGTAGCTGTCTGTGAATGTCCAAGGAATGTAGTAGTCTCTCCCCTTTGTTTTGAGGATTAGGGTAAAAGGTAGTTAAGTGGATAGCCTGATTCAAGGCTACACTGGATACTACCTTTGGCATAAAGGAAGGATTGGTTCGTAAGGAAACTCTGTCCTGATGGAAAATGATGAAAGGCTGCACAGCCATGAGTGCTTGTATTTCCGAAACCTTGCCGAGCTGAGGTGATAGCCAGAAGGAAGGCTGTTTTCCAGGACAAATATTGCAGTTCTGTTGAAGCAGCTGGCTCAAAAGGAGGCAAGGTCAGTTTTTCTAGAATGAAATTGAGGTCCCAAGCAGGTACTGGTTGTTTCCTTGGGGGTTTTATATTCTTAGCTCCTCTGAGGAACGGTCTTAGGAGGGGGTGAGAGAATAAAGGAGGATCAGTGTTGTATTCTGCAGAAATGGCTGAGGCATGGATTTTGATGGAGGAGAATGAAAGTCCATTGCTTAGCATCTCAGCTAGGTACTGTAAGTACTGTAATATTTGAGGTAAATTCAGTATTCCAGGATTCTGACCCTTTTTCTCATTTAAGGCACAAAACCGTTTCCATTTTGCGGAGTAGGCTTTTCTAGTAGAAGGCCTTCTGGCCTCCAAAATGACATCCTGCACCGCCTTGGAGAGTAGGGTCTGTTGTGAATTTAAGGAATCTTCCATGCGACTAGATTGAGTGTTTTCAGCTGACTGTGAAGAGTTTTGAAGTTGTGCTGAGTCAGTAGAAGAGGCATTCGAGGCAGGATCCATGGTGGGGAATGCGTCAGGCTCCTCAGGAGTGGGTACCAGTGTTGTCTTGGCCAGTCTGGAGCAATGAGAATCATCTTTGGTCTGTCTGCTCTGGTTTTTAATAGAACTTTGGGCAGCAGAGGAAGAGGTGGAAAGGCATAAACTGTCATTGTTGTCCAACTGAAAGAGTGCGTCCACTTTCCAGGCCTGTGGATGAAAGGTCCTTGAGCAGAATTTTGCCAATTGGTGATTTCTGTGGGAGGCAAAGAGATCTATGTCTGGCCTTCCCCATGCTTGAATTATCTTTGTAAAAACTTGAGGATGCAACTTCCATTCGTGTGGATCTGTCATATTTCTGCTTAGGTTGTCTGCCAGCGTGTTTTCCTTGCCTGGCAGGTACTGTGCTTGAAGTTAGATTTGTAATTCCAGAGCCATGTTCCAAAGAGACATGGCTAGCCTGCATAGGGGGTATGAATGGGTTCCTCCCTGTTTATGTACCACATTACTGTGGTGTTGTCTGTCCTTATCAGTAGCTGGCCTGGATGCAGTAGGTCTTTGAAAGCTATAATAGCATTTGTTACTGCTAGCATTTCCTTTTGATTGATGTGTAGGTGCTTTTCTTTTTGGGACCATTTGCCCTGAATGCACCGATCTGTCATGTGCGCCCCCCAGGCGTAGTCCGAGGCATCTGTTGTGATGACTTGATTTGCTTGAGGCTTGCAGAATGGGAGACCTGTGTTTCTTTGGCATGCTTGAACCCACCACAGAAATTCCTTTTGAAGACATGGAATCATTGGTATTATTGTTTCCAAACTGTGGCTGTGTTGAGACCATAGGTTTTTTAGGTACCATTGAAGTTTCCTCATATGCAGCTTTGCACATGGGATTAGTAGGATGCAAGATGCCATGAATCCCAGAGCCTGCAGGATTTTCCTTGCAGTCAGCCTGGTGAAAGTTGCCAGTTTTCTGAAGTATTGAGTTAGTTGCCCTTGTTTCTCTGGTGTGAGGTAGGCCATCTGGGTGTTTGTATCCAAGCTGGCACCCAGGAAAATTGTTTGAGAGGGTATTAGCCTTGATTTCTTTTTGTTGACTGTGTATCCCAGAGAAATGAAAAAACAAGGTCAACCACAGTGCATGGGAGTAGACAATCAGGCAAAGACCACGAACTCAATGCAGATATAAAAGGAAACTATTTAATCCAAACAAGCACACCGACTGAGCGCTTTCACCAGATATACTGGTTTCATCGGAGTCATACAAAAACACACCCAGCAAGCTCCTTTAAATACTCGTTGAAATCAATTAATCAATTTAAAAAAAAAAAAAACACATTCATAATGAAAGTGTCCAAAATTGTAAATTTGTTAAAATACTAGATATTGGGATATCATGTGAATAAACAACCCCAAACACAATCATTTGACAAACACATTACACACAAAATATTTGTTGAAAAAATTAAATATACACTCTTACATAAACTAATA
Organism: Protopterus annectens; assembly: GCF_019279795.1. Lineage (NCBI taxonomy): Eukaryota > Metazoa > Chordata > Ceratodontiformes > Protopteridae > Protopterus > Protopterus annectens. Next base: position 1,716,060,610 of record NC_056739.1, on the reverse strand, counting down.
CTATAAAATCACTTATAATATAGTTAAACAGACCCCCCTAGAAACAGCAACACTAATAAAATAATTCTGCAATGAATATGAATGTGAATAAACATAACAAATAATCAATTGTTTACAAAACCTGAAACAAACATAATATCACAATAAATATATGTACTTAAATGAAACTGGCCCTATATTTCAGTAGAGGTTTCAAAGATATACTTTCATTGATCCCTGGAAATTTTGTGGCATTCAATCTAATCTGCCACTCCATTTCATGAAGGGCTATTAAATTGTTAACATCACCATAACAATTTGGTTTTATCCTGTCAACTATAAAGAACAAAAACTTTTTAAATTCACAACAATTCTTTGTGTGCAAAAAGAGGGCGTTGTGATCATCACCTCTTCTGATGGAACTACAATGCTCCCTAATTCTCTCCTTCAGACTTCTCGTAGTCATGCCTACATAAAATGCTTCGCATGACATGCAAGAAGCTATGTAAACACAATTGCTCATAACACAGTTGCAACGTCCAGGGCAAGCAATAGTGCGCCCATACCCTGCCACCGTAAGGTTGGAACCTTCAGCTATGTATCTACACCATTTGCAACGTCCACATTTGCCCATTTGAGATCGCCTAAACCCATCATTACTCCTTTACAAAATATCCTTCAAATTGCACCCCCTGCTGTATACAATCACAGGTGCATCACCTAAAATTGTTTTCAAACCAGTACTCAAAAAATAGTCCCAAAGACCCCTCAAACTTGCACATATTTCAGATGAAGAATCGTTGTATTTCAATACAAAAATAGGACCAGTCACATCTACACCATTATTCAATACTTCACTATTGGACTTGACAACAGAAGAAAATGTACCCTTAGTTTTCAAAATCGGTACATCTTTACTTTTCCTCTTTCTGTAAACTTCTTTTTTAATTTTAGTTAACAGTGCCAGTGGGTAGCCCCTCTCCAGTAATAAACCAATAAGTGTGTAAATCTCCTTTTTAAATTCCGTGTCATCACTGATCAATCTAGATAAACAGACAATTTGGCCCTTAACCAAACCTTTCCTTTGGTGAATCGGATGACAACTAGAATAGTGCAACATGGAATTGGCATAACTAGGTTTCCTATAAATGTTACTAAGAAACCCCAATTCATTTTTAGAAATCTTGATGTCCAAATAGTTGGCACAATCATAACTCCAGTTGTACGTAAATTTAAGGAACCCAGAGCAATTGTTTAAATAGTCAATGAATTCCCTAACACTCAAGTCATCACCCTTCCAAAGAATGAGCAAGTCATCAAGAAATCGGTTATATAACAGAATATTTTTGACAAACCTAGATATTTTCTTTTTCCCAGGCCAAAAGAACCAAATTAGCAAAAACTGGGGTACACCGAGCCCCCATTGCTACCCCAGTTAGCTGCTTGTACATTTCTCCTTCAAAAGTTAGGAAATTGCTGTCAAGGACTAACTCCATCAACCCATGACAAATCTCCAATTTCTCCAAATCAAAACTAGTACTAGAGAACAAACTGTCATAAAATAGTTCTAGGCCCTCTTGGTGTGGAATAACAGAAAACAAATTGATGACATAGATTGTCAAAAAACCAAAATTACCCAATTTGGAAAAATCAACCGAATTTAGTCTCTCTAGACAATGCCATGAATCCTTCAATACATGTCCTGCATCCATTAGAGCTTTCTTACAATAAAGATCTACAAATGCAGCCAGTGGTTCAGTCTTTGAACCCTTAGCAGAAACAATAGGACGAAACTGCAAGTGTTCAGTTTCCTTATGTACCTTAGGTATACCAAAAAATCCCAGAGAATTCAACAACATTATTACAAACGCCAGATGTTTCAGAAGTATGTGCTTGCTGTCCGCTTGGATCAGGCAGTCGTCCAAATATGGGTATATTTGTAACCCTTGAAGTCTGCAGTAGGCAATTACTGATGCCAGGCATTTCGTGAACACTCTGGGCGCAGTAGATAAGCCAAAGGGCAATGCAGAAAATTGATAATGGGTTGAACCTGCAAGAAATCTGAGGTATCTTCTGCAATCTTGTCTGATTGGGACATGCAGGTATGCCTCCTTGAGGTCCAATGTTACCAGCCAAGACTCCTTGCCCAGCATGGGAAGAAGCTGCTGTAATGTGAGCATCTTGAATTTTGGCACGAGTAAAAATGTGATTAGGATGGATGGGTCCAAAAAATAGGTCTCCAATCTTTGCCCTTCCTTGGTACCAGGAATAGTCAGGAATAAAAACCTTGACCCTGTTCTTGTGCAGGTACCTCTTGAATAGCTTTCATGTCCATGATATCTGAAATTTGTTTTTGTGCCTCTGCCCTTTGATTGTGTGGCAGGTTTGGCATGCCTCTCATTTTTGGAAGGGTGTGAAAGTGGAATCTGTAGCCTCTGTCTATAATGTCCAGGATCCATTTGTCTTTTGTGACAATATGCTAATTCTTCGAAAATAATGCCAGTTTTCCACCTAAAGGTGCCGCCATTGGAGCCCTGCTTGGCATGCAAAGGGGGAAGTTATTGGTTCTGCTTTCTGAATGGCTGTGAACTATCCTCACCACCTCTTTGTGTAGGTGCTTGCCATTGTCTGCCTCTAAACGATCCTTGAGATTGCCCTCTACCCCTCGGGCGCCTGTATCTACCTCTTTGGGGTCTGTCCTTGGCTGGAAAGGACCAATTTTTTGAAGGCCAATTTATACTGAAACATGGAGGTTGTACCTGTAGGAAATTTCACTGTTTGCATTGATTTTGCCTTTTCCTCCATTTTCTTTAATACCTCCTCAGCTTTAACACCAAACAATACATCTTTTTGCAGAGGTGCATCTAGTAATTTAGCTTTGACATGATCTGGTAAGGTTTGCTCTTTGAGCCAAACATGTCTACGTATGACTGATCCTGTAACAGCAGCTCTACATGAGGCCTCTAAAGCATCAAAACCACATTGCAAGGTATGTTTACCCACTTGCTCTGCACTATGTAACAAATTCTGCAACTCCTTCAAGTCTGGTTGTTCAGGTTGTAACATTTTGCTTTTCAACTGTGATAACAGAAACTGTTGGTACTTTAATGTCCTCATGGTTAAGGTGGCCGAGGTGTATACCTTTTTCCCCCACCTTTCTAAAGCTCTGGAATCTCTCTCTGAAGGTAATGGATTTTTAGCAGTGGAGGCCTTAATTCCCTTGGGACCCTGTGAAATAGTTTCTGGGTCAGCCGCATGGCTTTTGTATAGGAATTGGTGTGAATCAGGAACCCGGTAATACCCGTCAGGCTTGACTGGAGCTGGAGGTAAAGAATCTGGGTTAAGGGTGGCCTCCGAATACACATCATCTAGTATGTCTAAGACAGGAGGTATAGCCAGAGGCCTGTGCTGAGGGAGCAAGAGGAAATCCCTTAGCCTTTTCTTGGAGTCTTGAGTACTCTTGGCCTTCCCAGTGGAAGTGTTCCCTCAAGGTATGTAAGGTTTCCCCAAAAGAGTAATCCTCAAGGGGGGAGACAGAGGGAATGGACTCCTCTGCATAAGAATCTTCAAAAGAGGAGTATGAATGTTCCTGGTCTTCAGAATGTTCTGAGATAATGGAGGCCTGGTCCGAGGAAGGGGATTCTTCCTCCACTCTGGGCTTTTTGTCCGGGGGGGGGGTTGAGAATCCCTGATAAGAGTAATCAAATCCTCAGCCATTTTGAGCATCTGCTTTGTAGGCATGAAACCTTGAGAGGGGCCCTGTGGAGCTTGTCTTTTAGTATGCATGGCTGATTTAGACTTAGTGAAAGCCTTGATGGAAAAAGAAGAAGAGGGCCTGTAGACACCTTGAGAGGTGGCAGGCCTGTCTAAACTCTGAGTTTCACCGCCCAAGAGTGGCTTCGGTATCTGTAGTCGGGGTGTGGGCCGAAGAGCCTGCGACCTCGCGCACAGAAGACACCGCCAATGGAGTGTCGTCGGTAGTCAGGGGCTGCATAGGTGCCTCGCTGAGAACCGGACAACCTGTAGTCGGCTTTGGCGTGGTGTCGGTAGAAGTCGCGGACCTCGTATGTCGGTCCTTATCTTTGCGTCTTTTACTCAAAACTGTACTCTGAGTATCAGACGACATAATGTAATTAAACTTTTTGCCAAAATAATGTTGGGCGAACTCCGCCCGATGTTTAATAGTGCGTCTGTTGAATGTAGCACAAAAACGACAGGCCGAGACATCGTAGTCTGGGCCTAAGCAAGTAATGCAGAGGGAATGAAAATCCTTATGCGGTATTTGCTTCCTACATGAAATGCAATTATTAACTTTGTCTGACATTGGTCTGAGGCAAGAAAAGTTTCCCCAACAGGGTACTTAGCTTTCAAGAAGACTTTGGTTGAAAAATATTCGTAATCTCAGGAGCTGGCCGACCGGCACTTGCGAACTGCTTCTGCTTCGGGCACCGCGCAGCAAGAAAGATTGAAGAAAATGGCGTTGGCTGGTTCTTTTATACCCCTGTTGCACTGACGTCAGGGAAGAAGCGACGACATCTGACGCCGGACCTAGACTATGGAATTCGGCCGACCGAGGACCCGCCTGACTGCAGGAAAACCCCATCTGTTATGACTGCAGCTGTATGCACGATGAACATCAGTAGAGTAAAAACCTTGTCCTTTTTCCTGTTCTGGTACTGGCTGAATGGCCCTCATATCCATGAGGGAAGTAACCTGTTTCTGTGCCTCTGCCCATTGATTTTTTTGGCAACTCTGGCCAACCGTTTGCCATTGGTAGAGTATGGAAATGGAATCTGTATCCCTGTGATACTATGTTTAGCACCCACTTGTCCTGGGTTATTAACTGCCAATTTTGAGCAAAAAGTGCTAATTTTCTCCCCAAGGGTGCTGCCAAAAGTGAAGTGCTTGGCGTAGGCAGAGGGAAGTCATTGGGACTTATTTCTGTAGGTTTGCGCTTCATCTCCTCCAGATTTGGAGGTAGAAGCGCCCCATTGCTTTGACCTGTATGAATCTTGTGCCTGGTATCTGGAACCCTTAAGGCATTTGGATTTGCCCCTTTGAGCTCTGTCTGACACAGGAAAGGACCAATTTTTTGTAGGCCAGTATCTACTGAATCTTGGTGGCTGCATTTGTAAGAAGTCTTGTACAGTTTGCATAGACTTAGCTTTGTCTTCCATTTTCTTTAAAACCTCTTCTGCCTTAATACCAAACAGAGTATCATGCTGTAAAGTTGCATCTAGCTATTTAGCTTTAACATGATCAGGCAAATGTTGTTCCTTTAGCCAGGCATGCCTCCTAATCACAGATCCAGTAACTACGGCCCTGCAGGAGGCCTCTAAGGAGTCAAAACCACATTGCAAAGTATGCTTTCCAGCCTGTTCAGCTGCATGCAATAATTCCTGCAATTCTTTATTTTCTGCACATTCAGAAATCATCATAATTTTATGTTTCAGCAAACCCATAACATGCTGTTTATACTTGAGCATATGAAATTGACAGTTTAAGGCCCTAATTGCCAAGGTTGCAGATGTATAAACTTTTCCCCCATCTGTCCAGTGCCCTTGAATCTCTGTCAGAGGGGGTAGGGTTTTTTGCTGTTGAGGCCTTAACTTCCTTTGGACCCTGTGAAATAGTTTCAGGATCAGCAGCAGGGTTTCTAAACAAAAATGTATGAGTCAGGGACCCTGTAATATCTGTCAGGTTTGCTGGGAGCCGGAGGTAAGGAGTCAGGGTTCAAGCTCGACTCCGAAAACACATCATCCACAATGTCAAAAACAGGGGGAATGGCTAAAGGCCTGTGCTGAGAAAGAAGGAAATCCCTGAGTCTCTTCTTCGAGTCTGAGAAATCTTGACTCTCCCAGTGAAAATGCTCCCTCAAAGTATGCAAAGTTTCTCCAAACGAATAATCGTCAGAAGGTGAAGCAGATGGTACAGACTCCTCTGCATCAGAATCCTCACAGGGAGGTATAGATAATTCCTGATTAAAAGAGGAATCAGAAGAAATAGAAACCTGATCTGAAGATTCATAATCAGTGTCTTGCCTAAGCCTCTTATATGGAGGGGGATGGGAACCCCTGATCAAGGTAATAAGGTCTTCAGCCATTTTGATCATTTGTTTTGTTAGGCATAGAGGCCTGTGCACGTGGCTCATGCGTCAGTTTTTTAGTTTTAGAAGTTGCTTTTGTCTTTAGTTTTGCAGCTGTCGGTTTGACATACAAATGTTGAGGCCTGAAAAAGTACAGTTCTGTACCTACCATAAATGTAGATGTCCGATAGACATGCAACTGCAGTCATAACATGTGGGTTGTCCTGCCTCAGGCAGCCCTCGGTCGGCCGGATTCCAAAGTCTGGGTCCGACGTCAGCTGATGTCGCATTTCTCTCCAACGTCAGAGCGGCTGGAGTACATAAGCATCAGCCGACGCCATTTTCTTCAGTGTTTCTTGCCCCAGATGCCAGGTGCCCTCCAAGGAAGGCTGTAATCAAATTGGAAGACAAAAACAGGATTCCAAACAAATAAATGAGCAATAAAAACAAATACACCATAACAGATATCCCCAGCTAAGAGTAACAGGGATAGGAATGCACCCTAGGCATAGAGGGGTATGGAGGGAGGGAGGGAAAATCCGACTGCAGTTGCATGTCTATAGGACATCTACATTTATGGTAGGTACAAAACTGTACTATGTCCTTCAAGAATGCAACTGCAGTCATAACATGTGGGTAGAATACCATAGCTTAGCTGGGGGAGGAGGTATGCTCTAGGAAAGAGATGGTGTGGCAATCAAACCCTGCAGGACTGCCGAAGCAAAGCCTGCTCTGGATCTGGAGTATAGAGGGAGATTGTAGTGTTTGGAGAATGTATGCATGGAGCTCCATGTAGCAGCTTCTAGAATGTCCTTGGTAGGCACCCCTCTTAAGAATGCTGTAGAGGTGGCTGTAGCTCTGGTGGAATCTGGTCTGACATTGGCTGGAACAGTCTTTCCATGAAAGGAATAACAGAATCTGATGCAATGTCCAATCCATTTAGAAATAGTCTGTTTTGAAATTGCTTTGCCTTGAACTGCAGGGGCGTAAGCTACAAAAAGTTGTTCAGACTTCCTACTGGCCTTGGTTCTGTCCAGGTAGTATCGAAGTTGTTGGTGAATGTCCAAGGTATGCAACAGTCTTTCCCCCTTATTCTCAGGATTGCGGAAGAAAGCAGGCAGATGAATGGCTTGATTTAAAGAAACCCTAGATACCACCTTTGGCATAAAAGTAGGGTTGGTCCTTAATGAAACCCTGTCTCTATGAAAAATAATAAAGGGTGGTATTGCCATTAGGGCCTGTAGCTCCGAAACCCTTCTTGCTGAGGTAATTGCCAACAGGAAAGATGTCTTCCATGAGAGAAATTGCAAGTCAACTGTAGCTGCTGGCTCAAATGGAGGTAGAGTTAGTTTTTCTAAGACAAAATTGAGGTCCCAGGCTGGCACTGGGGCCTTTCTTGGCGGCTTAATGTTCTTGATTCCCCTGAGGAATTGTCTTAGTAAGGGGTGAGAGAAAACAGGAGGATCAGAGTTGTATCTAGCTGAAATAGCAGATGCATGTATCTTTATGGAAGAATATGAGAGGCCGTTCTTTAACATATCTGCCAAATATTCCAAGATGAGTGGGATGTTCAACAATGATGCATCATGTCCCTTGCTGGTATTCCAATTGCTGAATCTTTTCCACTTTGCTAAGTAAACCTTTCTGGTGGATGGTCTTCGAGCCTCTGTTAGTATCCGCTGAACTTCCTTGGAGAGAGATAAGCTGAAGTTATTTATGGGATCTCCCAGGCTGTTAGCTGCAGTGTCTGAAGATTTGGATGCAGTGTTTTGAAATTGTGTCGAGTCAAAAGTAGAGGCCACTGAGGGAGGGCCCGCCTCCTGGTGTGACATATGCTCCGTAGTAGTGGGTGCCAGTGTTGTCTTGGCCAATCCGGAGCTATTATGATTCCCTTGGGCTTCTCTGCTTTGATCTTTAGTAATACTGAGGTCATCAGTGGCAGAGGTGGGAATGCATAGATTGCCAGGGAGTTCCATTTGAATGAGAGGGCATCTATCTTCCAAGCTTTTGGATGGTATGTCCTTGTGCAAAATTTTGGTAGAAGATGGATGAGGTGAGAGGCAAATAGGTCCACTTCTGGCTTGACCCATGTTGAAGTGAGTTGTCTGAAGGCCTTCGGATGTAACCTCCACTCGTGTGGATCTGTGAAATTCCTGCTTGGGCTGTCCGCCAACACATTGTCTTTTCCTGGAACAAACTGGGATTGTAACTGGATGTTTAGGCTCAGTGATTTCTCCTAAAGCTGCATTGTCATTCTGCAAAGGGGATAAGAGTGGGTGCCCCCCTGCTTGTTTATGTACCACATTACAGTTGTGTTGTCTGTCCGTATCATTAAATGGCCTTGCTGGAGTTGGTGTTGAAAAGCCTCGATGGCATGCATTACTGCCAGCATTTCCTTTTGGTTTATATGCAGATGTGTTTCCTTTGGAGACCATTGTCCTTGTATACATCTGCCTTCCATGTGCGCCCCCCATCCAAGGTCTGAGGCGTCTGTAGTCATGGTCTGTGTTATCTGTGGTTTTTTGAATGACATACCTGTGTTTTCCTGGCTCACCGAGGCCCACCATAGGAATTCCTTTTGTAGGCATGGAATGAGTGGTATGACTGTCTCCAAGTTGTTGCTGTGTTGAGACCAAATGCTTTTTAGGTACCATTAAAGCTTTCTCATGTGTAATTTTGCTAATGGAACCAGTAGAATGCAGGATGCCATGTAACCCAGGGCCTGTAGGAATCTCCTTGCAGTCATCTGGGTGAGTTTTGCTAAACCTTTGAAGTAATTAGTTAACTTCTCTTGCTTGTCTTCTGTCAGGTAAGCCATCTGAGAGGCTGTGTCTAGTTTGGCTCCTAAGAAGATTATTTGCTGGGATGGCTGCAGTCTTGACTTTTGGAAGTTGACTGTGTATCCCAGAGCTTGAAGTAATCGTATGACATAATCCAGGTTTTTTGTCAACATCAATTTGTCGTCCGCTTGAATGAGGCAGTCATCCAGGTACGGGTAAATTTGTATTCCCTGGAGCCTGCAATGAGCAATCACTGAAGCCAGGCATTTTGTAAATACTCTGGGCGCAGTAGATAAGCCAAATGGCAATGCTGAGAATTGATAATGCTCTGGCCCTGCAAGAAATCTGAGGTATCTTCTGCAGCTGTGTCTGATAGGGACATGCAGGTATGCCTCCTTGAGGTCCAGAGTAATCAGCCACGACTCCTTGCCCAGCATGGGAAGGAGTTGCTGTAGAGTCAGCATTTTGAACTTTGGTACTATGAGAAAGGTGTTTAATGCGGACAAGTCCAGTATTGGTCTCCATTGAGATTCTTTTCTTGGAACAAGGAACAGTCTTGAGTAAAACCCCTGGTCTTGTTCTTGTTGTGGAACTCTTTCTATTGCTTTCATTCGAGTCAGCAGAGTGATTTGCTTGATAGCCTCTGCCCTCTGATTTTGTGGTAGGTTTGGCATGCCTTGTTTTCTTGGTAAGGTATGAAAATGAAACCTGTACCCTCTTGTCTATAATGTCCAAAATCCATTTGTCTTTTGTCAGTCTGTGCCAGTTTTCTGCAAACAGAGATAATTTCCCACCCAAGGGAGCTTCTAGTTGTTCCCTGGTAGGCGGTAGTAGCGGAAAGTCATTGAATTTGTGGTTGTTGGGCAGGTGAAACCCCTGCATCACTTCTTTGGTTTCCTGGCTGCCATTGTCGTCTCCTGTAAAGGCCTCTTCCTCGGCCACGTCTGTTCTTACCCCTTTGAAACTTTTCTGGATTAGGAAAGGACCAGTTTTTTGAAGGCCAATTCCTACTGAACCTGGGGGGTTGAACCTGGAGGAAATCTTTCACAGTCTGAACTGATTTTGCTTTTTCTTCGATGGTCTTTAACACATCCTTAGCATTTGTACCAAAAGGCTTGTTCTTTTCCAAAGGTGCATCCAGAAGCTTTGCTTTTACATGATCTGGTAGAGGTTGATCTTTTAACCAAGCATGTCTACGAATCACTGCCCCTGTCATAGCTGCCCTACATGAAGCTTCCAGTGCATCATATCCACACTGCAGGAAGTGATTGCTTACTTGCTGAGTGCTATGTACAGCTTCCTGCAAAGTCTTCCTGTCTAAAGGGTCAGGAGAAGCTAATGTTTTTTGTAAATCTTCCAAGAGAAAATCCTGATATTGTAACATATGAAAAAGGCAATTTAAAGCTCTCATAGATAAGGTAGAGGATGTGTAAACCTTTTTGCCCCATCTCTCTAATGACCTCGCTTCCCTGTTGGAGGGCAAAGGATTTTTTGAGGTGGAGGCTGAAACTCCTTTAGGCCCCTGTGAAATAGTTTCCAAATCAACAGTATGGGCCCTGAATAAATGGGAATGAGTTTCTGGGACCATGTAATACCTGTCTGGCTTGGCTGGAGCAGGAGGAAGAGAATCAGGGGTAGCACTTGAGTCAGAATACAAATCATCCAGAACATCAAGTACAGGAGGAATAGCTAAGGGCCTGTGCTGAGGCTTCTTAAGGAAAGTCCTAAGGCATTTCCTAGAATCAGAATATTCCTGTCCTTGCCACTAGAAATGTTCCCTCATGGTGTGCAGAACTTCCCCAAAAGAAATATCCTCAGGAGGGGAGGCCGAAGGAATGGAATCTTCTGCATCCGAGTCCTCATAGGTCTGGAAGAGCTCTTCCTGGCTATCAGAATGGACAGAGCCCTCAGAGTCTTCATCTGAAGGAGTAGGGTCAGAGGGTTCAACCGGGGGCCTTTTATCAGGAGGAGGCTGGGATGCTCTCTCAGGATGGGCCTGTGAACCTCTAATCATGGAAATTAAATCAGCAGCCATGGACATAATTTGTGCCTCCGGAGTCGGCTGAGGTAAGGATTTAGAAGTAATATGCTTTGTTTTGCTGGCTGCCTTAGCCCTAGTGGTAGGCCTTAATAGACATGGCCATAGGAGGCCTGGCAGCTCCACGTGCAGGAGTGACCTTGTCTACAGCAATGGTCTCGGGCATTTCCTCCGTTTCGGTATCCGGAGGAAAATCTATAACTGGCGGAGTAATGTCTGGAATCGGAGTCGTCGGTAATACGGTGTCTTCGGTTCGGAGTGGTGGAGAGACCGTCTCAGAGGGAACCGGAGCACTCGCGCTAGGTTTTGGCGTGGAGTCGGTGGTAGACGCGGGCCGAGGATGTTGGTCCCGGTCTTTTCGCTTTTTGGGAGTTTGCGATGTCGGAAGATCAGACTGCATGGTGTAAGCAAATTTATCGCAGAAAAAAATCTTCAGCGAACGCCGCCCGGCACCTGAGAGTGCGCTTGTTGAAGCGAGCACAGGCTACACAGGCCGAGACGTCGTGGTCTGGGCCCAGGCAAGGGAGGCAGTAAGAGTGGAAATCCTTATGAGGTATTTGTTTACCACAAAAAAGACAATTGTTAACTTTTTCAGTAATTTCTGACATCGGCTGAGGCAAGAAAAGGTCCCCAACGGGGTACTTAGCTTTTTTGATGACTTCGGTATCGTAGAATACAGGAGCTGACCGACCGGCACTTGCGAACTGCTTCTGCTTCGGGCACCGCACGGCAAGAAAGACTGAAGAAAATTGCGTCGACTGATGCTTATGTACTCCAGCCGCTCTGACGTCGGAGAGAAATGCGACATCAGCCGACGTCGGACCCAGACTTTGGAATCCGGCCGACCGAGGGCTGCCTGAGGCAGGACAACCCACATGTTATGACTGCAGTTGCATTCTTGAAGGACATCACCCTCAGAAGCTGGTGCCTGCTCAGCGGCTCCGGACCCATCCGAGGGAGATACATATGTGGGTCCAATACTAGTATCTCGCGGCATGCCAGACTCCACATGGGTGTCGGTAGAGGCCTGCGACTCGAAAGTAGCGGGTATCAGGGGCTGCGAAAGCGCCTCACTGAGTACCGGCGACTGGCTTAGGAGAACCTTCACTGTCTGTTTTGGACCTTGACTGTCTCTCTATGTCCTTCTCTTTGCATTTTTTATGTACTCTGGTAGTCTGATTGCTATCCGACATTTCTGGGCAGTTAAATCTGTTTCCAAAATACTTTGAGGCAAAAATATACAGACGCTTAATAGTGCGTTGGTTAAATCTAGCACAAAACCGACAGCCAGGCACGTTGTGATCAGGGCCTAGGCAAGGAATACAGTATAAATGGAAATCCTTGAGGTATTTGCGTCCCACAAGTAATACAAATTTTCTGACATCGGTAAACAGCAAGAAAAAAAAGTTTCCCCAACGGGGTACTTAGCTTTAGTGAAGACTTTGGTTGTAAAACTCAAACTCGAATATTTCAGGAGGTGGCCGAGCGGCACTTGCAAGATGCTTCTGCGTCGGGCACCGCACGGCAAGAAAGACTGAAGAAAATGGTGTCGGCTGCATGTTTTATACCCCTGACGACCTGACATCATGGAAGAGGAAACAGCAACCGACGCTGGACCCAAGACTTTGGAATTCAGGCCGATTGAGGGCAACCAGCCAGCAGATTACCCAAATGTAATGACTGCAACAGTGAAACACGAAGAACATCCCTGTAATATCTCTCAGGTTTTCTGGGAGCAGGAGGTGAAGAGTCAGGGGCCAAGCTAGGTTCCGAAAAGGCATGGTCAATGTCCAGCACAGGAGGGATAGCTAAAAGGCCTGTGATGGGGCAGGAGTAAGAAATCTCTAAGCCTCTTTTTAGAATCAGAGTAATCCTGGCTTTCACAGTGAAAATGCTCCCCAAGAGTATGCAAGGTTTCACCAAAAGAAAAATCCTCTGGGGGAGAAGCAGAGGGAATAGAGTTCTCTGCATCTGAATCCTCATAGGTAGATAAGGGTAAATCCTGGTCATCAGAGGAGACAGAAATTTCAGAATCCTTGTCAGAAGTATCATAAGCAAATTCAGTCCTAGGTCTCTTAGAGGGGGAAGGCTGCCTTCTCCTGATTAAAGTAATAAAGTTTTCAGCCACTCTTGTTTTTTAGGCATAGAAGCCTGACCATGTGGTCTGGGCGTCTGTTTCCTAGGCATGGTTAGAGTTTTAGGCCTAGAAGATGGTGTCGGTTTATTATGCAAGTCAGTAGGCCTGAATACACCCGCAGAAGCCAGTGCCTGCACAGCAGCTCCGGACCAATCCAAGGTACATATATCCGCAGGTTCCACAGTTGCAGCATCTCACGGCATACCGGACTCAGAATGGGTCTCAGTAGAGGCCTGCAAATCTAAAGTAGCAGGTATCAGGGGCTGTGAAAGCGCCTCACTGAGTACCGGCGAACTGGCGACTAGCTTAGGAGAAGCGGCATCAGCAGCTTTGGACCTAGACAGCCTGTCTCTGTCTTTATCTTTGCGTTTTTTCGGAATGCCAGTAGTCGGGTGGCTTACCAAAGACATATCTGGATAACTGAACAGAGTACCAATATATTTAGAAGCGAAAATGTACAGACGAAGAATAGTTTGTGGATTAAATAAGGCACAAAACAGACAGTGAGGTATGTCGTGGCCAAGGCAAGGAATACAGTACGAATGAAAATCTTAATGAGGTATTTGCTTTCCACAAGAAATACAATTATTGACTTTTACTGACATCGGTTTAGAGCAAGAAAAAGTTTCCCCAACGAGGTACTTAGCTTTAGTTGAAGACTTCGGTTCTGAAACTCAATAACAAAAATTTCAGGAGTCGGCCGATCTGCACTTGCGAACTGCTTCTGCTTCGGGCACCGGATGGCAAGAAAGACTGATGTAATGGCGTCTGCTGTATGCTTTATACCCCTGACTACCTGACGTCCCGGAAGATGAGACAGCAACCGACACAGGACCGAAGATTTTCCTTGCAGTAGCCCTCAGTCGGCCCGATTATCAGATAACCCAAATGTGATGACTGCAACAGTGAAACACGAAGAACATCTGGAAGGTGAATGGACCGCTTGATACCCGTTTCTGTGGCCACTTTAGGCATAAAAGAAGGACTTGTCCTCAGAGATATTCTGTTTTTGAAAAAGGAAATTTACAGCAGTTAAGAAGGCAAGCCCTGTAGTTCTGATACCCTATTGGCTGAATGGTCTTCCAGGCTAAAAAAGTACAGTTTTGTACCTACCATAAATGTAGATGTTCGAAGATCCACATTGCTGCAGTCCTAACACTTGGGTAGTCCGCTGTCCCTCGGTCGGCCCGAATATCAGAGTATAAGGCTGACGTCGGTCAAGGCGCCTTTGACTGACATCAGAACGTCAGGGTACAAATGCATGACCGACGTCATATCCTCAGTCTTTTCTTGCCCCAGATGTCAGAAGACCCTAAAAAGAAAGGTCAAAACCCATAGACAACAACCAAACAATCCACCAACCCAACACTAAAAATATGTACAATATAAACAACATATACAATATACCTCAGACTGATAACCCAGCCCACACAACCGCCTCAACTACAGAGGGGAAGGAGGGAGGGTAAATTGGACTGCAGCAATGTGGATCTTCGAACATCTACATTTATGGTAGGTACAAAACTGTACTATGTTCTTCATCTCACATTGCTGCAGTCCTAACACTTGGGTAGAATCCCAAAGCAGAGGTAAGGGAGGATGGCTAAACTATAATGAAGCAGGAGCTGCCAAAATGCCCTGCAAAACAGCAGTGGCAAAACCAGCCCTGGATTTAGAGTACAGTGGAAGGTGGTAATGCCTAGAGAAAGTATGCACTGAACTCCAAGTAGCTGCCTCCAAAATATCCTTAGTTGCCACCCCTCAAAAAGCTGTTGAAGTGGCAGTAGCCCTAGTGGAATGAGGCCTAATCCCAGCTGGAATCTCTTTGCCATGATGGGAATAACAGAAAGCAATGCAAAACCCAATCCACTTAGAAATAGTTTGTTTTGAGACGGGCTTGCCCTGAGAACACAAAGCAAAAGAAACTAATAACTGCTGAGATTGCCTGAATCCTTTAGTTCTGTCCAAATAATATCGCAACTGCCTGTGTACATCTAAAGTGTGCAAAATCTTTTCCCCTTTATTTTGGGGATTTGCATAAAAAGTAGGCAAATGAATAGTTTGGTTTAAAGCCACACTAGAAACCACTTTAGGCATAAAGGAAGGATTAGTACGTAAAGATACCCTATCCTTATGGAAAATTAAGAAAGGCTCAACTGCCATAAGGGCCTGCAATTCAGAAACCCTTCTTGCAGAGGTAATGGCCAACAAAAAAGCAGTCTTCCATGACAAATATTTCAACTCAGCAGTAGCTGCAGGCTCAAAAGGTTGTAGAGTGAGTTTCTCCAACACAAAATTGAGATCCCAAGCAGGAGTAGGAGCTCTTCGTGGGGGTCTTATATTCTTTGCCCCTCTAAGAAATTGCTTGAACAAAGGATGAGAAAACAATGGTGGCTCACAGTCGTAGTGAGCTGAAATTGCTGCAGCATGAATCTTGATAGAAGAGAAGGACAAACCTTTGTCCAATAACTCAGTAAGATATTGAAGAGCCACACTTAAATTAGGCTCAGAAACATCCAAATCCTTTGCTGCACTCCAAAACAAAAATCTCTTCCATTTATCTGCGTACACTTTCCTTGTACTAGGCCTTCTAGCTTCCAAAATCACATTCAAAACTTGTTGTGGAAGATGAGATCCTCTATGGTTCAAAACAGAATATGCCAGGCTGTTAGGTGAAGAGAGTGAAGTTTGACATTGAGCAAATGACTGTCCTCCTGGGACAACAGGTGTGGAATCAAAGGCAAAGGCCATGGAGGCTTCCGTACTAGACTTCTCAGTAATGGGTACCAGTGCTGTCGAGGCCAATCTGGAGCTATCAAAATCATCCTTGGCTTGTCCTGTCTGACCTTCAGAAGTACCTTTGGGAGGAGAGGCAGAGGTGGAAAGGCATACACATGAAGATTTTTCCAACTGAAGGAAAGAGCATCCACTTTCCAAGCTGTGGGATGAAACCTCTTCGTGCAAAACTTTGGCAGCTGGTGGTTTAGTGGAGAAGCGAACAGATCTATGTCTGGAGTTCCCCATGACACTGTCAATTTCTGAAATACATGAAGATCCAGTTTCCACTCGTGGGGATCCATGATTTGTCTGCTTAACACATCTGCTAAGGAGTTCTGTGCTCCCGGCAGAAACCTTGCCTGAAGATGTAGTTGTAAACTGAGAGCAGTCTCCCACAAAATCATCGCTTGCCTGCATAGAGGATAAGAATGTGTTCCCCCTTGCTTGTTGATGTACCACATGACAGTTGTGTTGTCTGTTAGAATCAACACCTGCCCTGGAAGAAGTAAATCCTTGAAAGCTATTAATGCAAACTGGACTGCTAACATCTCCTTCAAGTTGATATGTAGATGCTGTAGTCTGACAGGCCACTTGTCTTGTATCCACTTTCCATTTAGATGAGCTCCCCAAGCTTTGTCTGAGGCATCTGTCGTTAAAATCTGACTCGCCTCTGGCCGGGTCACAGAGAGTCCCTTGTTTAGGTGACATTCCTGAGCCCACCACAAAAATTCCTTTTGAATGCAAGGTATTATTTGAATGACAGTGTCCAGATCCTGGCAGTGCTGTGTCCATACATTTTGAGATACCATTGCAGCTTCCTCATATGCAGTTTGGCATTGGGAAGCACCAGAATACAAGATGCCATGAACCCTAAGGCTTGAAGGACTGTCCTTGCAGTCAGCCCGGACTGAAGAGATAGTTGATGGAAGTAAAGGGAAAGATTCCTTTGTTTGTCCGGGTTTAAAAAGGCCATCTGGGATGCTGTATTCAGTCTTACACCCAGAAAGCACATGTCTTGAGAGGGTACTAGACTGGACTTTATTTCGTTCACAGAATACCCCAGGCATCTTAGCACTGCTATGACATAATCCAAATGATGAAAAAGCTCGTCCCTTCCTTGAGCCAGAATCAGGCAATCGTCCAAATAAGGATAGATTTGTATTCCTTTTAGCCTGAAGAAAGCTATAACTGGAGCCAGAACTTTCGTGAATACTCTGGGCGCAGTAGATAAGCCAAAGGGCAATGCAGAGAACTGATAGTGAGAAGTCCCAGTCCGAAAACGCAGATATTTCCTGCAACTTAGTCTGATAGGAACATGGAGGTAAGCCTCCTTGAGATCCAAAGTTACCATCCAGTGATCCTTGCCCAGTAGAGGTAAAAGCTGTTGTAACGTCAACATTTTGAACTTGGGAATGTCCAGATAAGTGTTGAGGATAGATAAATCCAAAATTGGTCTCCACGTGTTCCCCTTTTTTGGTACTAGGAACAGGCGAGAATAAAATCCTAGGCCCCTTTCTGGCATAGGAACCGGCTGTATGGCCCCTATTTGGAGTAACAGAGAAATTTGTTTGTGAGCCTCTATTCTTTGCTGAGGAGGAATGTCTGGCATGCCTTTGAAAGGAGGCAAGGTATGGAAATAAAACCTGTAACCGTGGTGTATGATATCCAATACCCATCTGTCTTGGGTAATTATACTCCAATTTTCTTTGAAAAGTGCCAACCTTCCTCCCAAAGGTGCTGCCAGGCGAGAAGGTTCTGGCAGCTGAAAAGGTAGGTCATTGGGTCTGTTTACGAAAGGACTGACCCCTGCCCTCACCTGAAGACTGTGCAGGAGAACTCCTGTTCTAGGCCTGAAAGAGCCCTGACCTCTGCCCCTGCCACGTCTAGATCTACCCCTAGACTGGGAATCATAAGAAGGATACGTCCACCCCTTAGTAGGCCAATTTCTACTAAACTTTGGAGGTTGAACCTGCAAAAAATCTTTAACAGTCTGCATAGACTTAGCCTTGTCTTCCATTTTCTTTAAAACTGCTTCAACAGGAGAACCAAACAAGACATCAGATTGTAAAGGAGCATCCAAAATCCTTGTTTTAACATGGTCAGATAAATTTTGATCCCTCAGCCAGGCATGCCTGCGAAGAACTGACCCAGTGGCAGCCACCCTAGACGAGGCCTGTACAGCATCAAAACCACATTGCAAAGAATGCTTACCCACCTGTTCAGAAACATGCACTAAATCTTGTAACTCTTTACAATCAATACCTTCCGCCAGAGCATCAACCTTAGACTTCAATTGTGAAAGGAGATCATTCTGATATTTCAACATGTGAAACTGGCAATTCAAAGCTCTCATGGCTAGAGTGGAAGAAGTATAAACTTTCTTTCCCCATCTATCCAAGGCCCTGGCCTCTATCTGCAGGAACCGGATTCTTGACAACAGAAGCCTTAACACCCTTAGGCCCCTGGCTAACAGTTTCTGGGTCTGCCCTAGGACTCTTAAAAAGATACTTATGAGCTTCAGGCACCCTGTAATACCTATCTGGTTTAACAGGCGCAGGAGGCAAAGAATCAGGATTAAGAGAAGCCTCTGCAAACACATCTTCCACCACATTCAGAACAGGAGGTATAGCCAAAGGCCTGTGCTGGGGTAAAAACAAAAATTCCCTAAACCTTTTCCTGGAATCAGAGAAGTCCTGACCTTCCCATTTAAAATGCTCTCTCATGGAATGAAGAGTCTCTGAAAAGAAAAATCCTCAGGAGGAGAAGCAGAAGGAGTAGAATCATCCACATCAGAATCAGAATAATGAGAATACTCCTGCAAGTCTTCAGCCGAAGACTCAGACACATCCGAAGCCTGCTCATAATCCCCAACACTGGTTCCATCCTAGGCCTCTTATCAGGAGGGGGCATAGAGCCTCTAATTAAAGTAATTAAATCTTCTGCCATTTTAAGCATGTGCTTCTTGGGCACAGAACCTGAAGAACTAGGAGTGACACCCACAGAAGCTAAACTAGACCTGCCTCTAGGAGAAGCCTTGGAAACAGAAAGAGAGGGCCTAGACACCTTAGAAAGGGAGGGGAGTACAGTTATCTGAGAAGCCCCTGCAGTCTGACCTGCCTCCTGGGAGGCCACATCCTGTAAAATCAAAGTTTCTCCCTGGGACTCCAGAGAGGCCTCCGTCGGAACCACCGGTTCCACTGGCCCTAAAGAACCGGCGTCCGGTTCGGACGACTCCTCTAACCTAGGTTTGACTGCCTTGTCTTTGCGCTTCTTTGAGGAAGCCGCCGGAGCATCCGACGGCATATTGTAATTGCACCGCTTCCCAAAGACCAACCTGGCACAATCTAACCTTCGCTAATAGTGCGTTTATTGAACCTAGCACAAAGCGACACCCAACAACGTCGTGCTCAGGTCCCAAACAAGGTATACACAAATTATGGTAATCCCTATG
Organism: Protopterus annectens; assembly: GCF_019279795.1. NCBI lineage: Eukaryota > Metazoa > Chordata > Ceratodontiformes > Protopteridae > Protopterus > Protopterus annectens. The sequence goes on along the minus strand of NC_056739.1, from coordinate 1,716,041,362 downwards.
CGGTATCTGTTTCCCACAAGAAATACAGTTATTCACTTTTTCTGACATCCGGTAAACCACTGAGGCAAGAAAAAACAAAATATTCCCCAACGGGTACTTAACCAACTCTGACTTCGGTCTGAAACTCCGAATTCGAAAAATTTCAGAACGCCGAACGGCACTTGCAACACTGCTTCTGCATCGGACCATGCGGCAAAAAAGACTGAGGATATGACGTCGGTCATGCGCATTTGTACCCTGACGTTCTGATGTCAGTCAAAGGCGCCTTGACCGACGTCAGCCTTATACTCTGATATTCGGGCCGACCGAGGGACAGCGGACTACCCAAGTGTTAGGACTGCAGCAATGTGAGATGAAGAACATCATGATGCAACAGGAATCAGCAAGTTCAAATGGTCTCTGTGTGAGGCCTTGAAGAATCAGATTCAGATCCCAAGGAAGAGGGGAAGGATTTTTAATAGGTGGCCTAAGAAGAAATATTCCTTTCATGAATGCCTTGCATAACCTGCATGTTGAGATTGAAGTTGGTGAATGTGAATCATCCGTCACATGAAAATTAGCAATCACTGCCAACTATAAATAAAAAGTAAAAAATCTGGCTCTATCTTGAAAGAGAACTTATGAAAAGCAGAATAGCTGAAATACGATCTGAAAAAGGGGTCAACATTCTGGTTTCATTATAGTACTGAAAATCTTTTCCATTTGCTACTGTAAACCTTGAAGAGAATGACTTCTCGGATGGAGAGGCCAGCCTGAACTTTCTTAAAATCATTGTAAGTGGAGAAACTAAGTGGCAAGTCCGATGCATCTGAAATTGAGGGATTAGAGTTCCGTTGAATGAGAAATCAGATCCTGTCCGAGATCCAGCAACCATGGTGGATATTTGGCGCGAGACCACAGGAAAGTGAAAGTACAGTTGTGTACACTTACCATAAATGTAGATGTTAAGAGTGTATTCACTGTTGCAGTCATCACATTTGGGCTGCTTGCCCCCTGCACCCCCTGTAAATAAATATACCAACTCCAAGGTTGCACTACGGTGGAGGAAAGAGGTTATTTCCTAACCCCACTGTAGTACGACCTTGGAGTTGGTATATTTTATTACGGGGGGGACTGGGGGGCTTGCCCTACTACATAAACATGGTAAACAGTGTCTGGGATGTTATTTGTAGTTGCTTTATAGTTTTTGATGATTTGAGATTCGATGAAATGAGTTTGACGATTTGGTCTCGATGATTTGCAATTTAATGAAATGGTAATTTGATGATTTCAAGTGGAACCACATATATATATATATATATATATATATATATATATATATATATATATATATATATATATATAGTTACACTTCCAACAAAAAAAGCTAATACACCAAAAAGTGTTATAGTAAGAAAGAATAGAGATATAGCCAATAGAGGTCAAGGGGTTGGAGAGAGGGTAACTAGGACTGCAACTGTGAATACACTCGAACATCTACATTTATGATAAGTGTACACAACTGTACTATGTTCTTCGTGTTTCACTGTAGAAGTCATCACATTTCGATAGTTTCCCAAAGCTAAAGATGGGAGGAGGAAATTAAATAGCATTAGGACCAGCTATGAGGCCCTGCAAAAAGTACAGTTGTGTACATTTATCATAAATGTAGATGTTCGAGTGTATTCACTGTTGCAGTCATTACATTTGGGTACTCTGCCGGCAGGTTGCCCTCAGTCGGCCTGAATAACAAAGTCTTGGGTCCTGCAGCGGTTGCTGTCTCCTCTTCCATGACGTCAGGTCATCAGAAGTATAAAACATGAAGCAGACGCCATTTTATTCAGTTTTTCTTGCCCCAAATGTCAGGTGCCCCGCAAATGAGGAGCAAAATATATTTATTTATATATATATATATATATATATATATATATATATATATATATATATATATATGCACTTTTAGCAACAATAAAACTTTACCTTCATCTAAAAGCAAACACACCACAAAGGCTTCAGTATACAGTGAAGGAAAGAAAAGGTATAGAAAAGGGGGATGATGGGTGGGTAACACAGACTCCAAAAGTGAATACACTCAAACATCTACATTTATGGTAAGTGTACACAACTGTACTATGTTCTTAGTGTTTCACTGTTGCAATCATTACATTTGGGTAGAATACCAAAGCTGTGGATTGGAGGATGGAACTAAACAGCATTAGGAGCAGCTATAAGGCCCTGCAGAACTGCAGTGGCAAAGCCTGCCCTGGATTTGGAGGAGAGAGGCAAATGATAATGCTTTGTGAAGGTATTAACAGAGCTCCAGGTAGCAGCCTCTAGAATGTCTTTGGTTGGAACCCCTCATAGAAAAGCTGATGAAGTACAGGCAGCCCTGGTGGAATGTGACCTGATCCCCTTGGGCACAAGTTTACCATGGTGCAAGTAGCAGAAACGAATGCAGTGGCTTATCCACTTAGAAATAGTCTGCTTTGATATAGCCTTCCCCTCTGACCCTGCAGCAAATGCTACTAGTAGTTGTTCAGACTTTCTAAGAGATTTGGTCCTGTAAGTAGAATCTTAGTTGTCTGCGTACGTCCAATGAATGCAGAATCCACTCCCCCTTGTTCTGTGGATTTGGGTAAAATGTTGGCAGGTGAATTGTCTGGTTAAGAGCCACACTGGATACCACCTTGGGCATAAAAGAAGGATTGGTCCTGAGGGACAACCTGTCTGGGTAAAATGTAATAAAAGGCTCCACAGCCATGAGAGCCTGTAGTTCTGAAACCCTTCTTGCTGAAGTGACTGCCAAGAGAAAAGCTGTTTTCCAAGAAAGAAATTTTATATCCGCAGTAGCTGCTGGTTCAAAAGGAGGCAGGGTGAGTTTTTCCAGCACAAAATTGAGGTCCCATGCAGGAGTTGGTGATCTTCTGGGAGGCCTTAAATTTTTGGCCCCCCTAAGATGCTGTTTAAGCAGAGGATGAGAAAAAGAGGGGAGGCTCTGTGTTGTAATGAGCCGAGACGGCAGAGGCATGGATTTTCTATTTAAGAAAAAGATAGGCCCTTGTCAAGCATCGCAGTCAAATATTGTAAAATCTGAGGAATATTGGGCTCTGCTGTGTCTGTTCCTTGTGCTTGGTTCCAAGCACAGAATCTCTTCCATTTATCAGCATAAGATTTTCTAGTACTAGGCCTTCTGGCTTCCAAAATGACATCCATCACAGATTTACTGAGAGGTGTTTGAATAATTAAATGATCAGCCATGCTGCAAGATTCAGAGTTTGGAGCAGGGTGTGCAGAATTTGATTGTTCTGCTGAGACAGTAGATGAGGTATTTGAGGCAAGTACCAAGGAGGAAGTTGAGACATATTCCTTAGAATTGGGTACCAGTGCTGGCGAGGTCAGTCCGGAGCAACTAGGATCATTTTTGGTTTTTCTTGTCTGACTTTTAGTAAGACCTTGGAGAGAAGAGGCAGAGGGGGGAAAGCATAGACTTGTAGGTTTTTCCAACTGAAGGATAGGGCATCCACTTTCCATGCTTTTCTGTGATAAGTTCTTGTGCAGAATTTGTCCAGCTGATAAATTTTGGGGAGAGGCAAATAGATCTATGTCTGGGCTCCATCATTTCTGTGTTAACATGCTGAAGATTTGTGGATCCAGTTTCCATTCGTGCGGGTCCATAAGATTTCTGTTTAGGTCGTCTGCCAGAGTATTTTGTTTTCCTGGCAGGAACTGAGCTTTAAGATGTATTTGGCAAGTCAAAGCTGTGTTCCACAATGCTATGGCTAGTCTGCAAAGGGGGTAGGAATGTGTACCCCCCTGCTTGTTTATGTACCACATAACCATGGTGTTGTCCTTTATCAGAGGTTGTCCTGGATGTAGTAAGTCCTTGAAGGCTGTCAGAGCATTCTGAACAGCTAGCATCTCTTTCTGGTTGATATGCAGATGCATTTGTTTTGGGCTCCATTTGCCCTGAATGCATCTCCCCGCCAGGTGGGCCCCCCAAGCATAGTCTGATGAGTCTGTTGTTAGGGTTTGGGCAGCAGGGGGTACAGTGAATGGCAGTCCCTTGCTTTGATGTCAGGTGTCTGCCCACTAAAGGAACTCTATCTGTAGACAAGGAATGATAGGAAGGCATTGCTTCTAGATCCTGAGAATGTTGACACACAGGCTTTTTAGGTACCATAGTGGTTTCCTCATATGCAGTCTTGCATATGGAACTATTACAATGCAGGAGGCCATGAACCCCAGGGCTTGCAGTATTTTCCTTGCAGATAGCTGGGTCTTTGTGGCCAGTAGTTTGAAGTAGGCTGTCAAATTAACTTTTTTTTCTGGCGTGAGGAAAGCCATCTGGAAAGTTGTGTTCAAGCTTGCTCTCAGGAATCCAATTTGTTGGCAGGGTACAAGATGAGATTTCTTTTTGTTTATAGTGTACCCGAGGGAAGTTAGCAATTTCTGTTTAAATGCCAGATGATTCAATAGTATGTCCTGGTTTTCTGCCTGAATTGGACAATAGTCCAGGTATGGATATATTTGGATATTTCTTTGCCTGCAAAATGCAATGCCTGGAGCTAGGCACTTTGTTAATAGCCTGGGTGCAGTAGATAAGCCAAAGGTCAGTGCAGAGAACTGATTGTGCATGTATGCTGCTTTGAAGCGTAGGTATCTTCGGCAGGATTCCTTTATTGGGATGTGCAGGTAAGCTTCCTTTAAATCCAGTGTTGCCAACCAGGCATCTTTGCCTAGCATAGAAAGCAGTTGGTGAAGAGTTAAAATCTTGAATTTTGGAATCACCAAAAATGGGTTTAGGATAGAGAGGTCCAGTATAGGATGCCAGGAGTTGTCTTTTCTGGGTACCAGGAAAGTCTTGAGTAGAAACCTTGCCCCCATTCCTCTTCCGGAACAGGATGAATAGCCCTTATGCTTAAGAGAGCAAGAATTTGCTTTTGAGCCTCCACCCACTGATTTGGGGGTAGGTCTGGCCAAACATTTGGGGTTGGTAAGGAGTGAAAGTGGAATCTGTATCCTTGGTAAACTATGTTTAAAACCCATTTGTCCTGGGTAATGAGTTCCCAATTTTTTGCCTGCCGGGCAATCTTTCCCCCTAAGGGAACAGTCAGTTGTGCAGGGCTTGGAAGATTTAAAGTTAAGTCACGGAGACAGTTTACCATAGGGGAAGGCTTACCCCTCCCTGCTTTGGAAGTGGGAGCCCCCCACTGCTTAGCCTTGTGAGTACCTTGGGACTGAAGCCTGGGTGTTCTGCTGGTTCTGGGTTTGGACTGTGAAGGCCTGGAAGAGGCAGGAAAGGACAGATGCCTACTAAATCTGGGAGGCTGTACTTGCAGGAAATCTTTAACAGTTTGCATAGATTTAGCTTTTTCCTCCATCTTTTTAAGTACTTCTTCGGCTTTGTTGCCAAACAGGCGGTCTTGGTTTAAGGGAGCTTTAACATGATCTGGCAAAGATTGCTCCTTAAGCCAAGCATGCCTTCTAAGTACAGACCCAGGTAACAGCAGCCCTGCAAGATGCCTCTAGTGAATCAAAACCACATTGCAAAGTAGCATAAATAGCAACAAAGCAACATACACCTGAAGAAGCTCATTGTGAAAGCGCTTGTGTGCACCATTAAAGCAGTCTGCCTTTGGAGAAAAGCTGGAGCCTAGTCTTTGCTTTGTTACTATTTATGCAACTTTTCTGTTATTTATATTAAGCAAAGATACCCGGTTGGGGTTGGCTTTTTTTTTTTACACTGCAAAGTAGGTTTTCCAACTTGTTCAGCCGAATGCATTAAATCTTGTAAATCTATTTTCAGCAGTCAGGAAATCATCAATTTCTGTTTAAGCAATCCAATAATATGCTGCTGATACTTCAACATATGAAACTGGCAGTTTAAGGCCCTAATGGCCAAGGATGCAGAAGTGTACACCTTCCTACCCCGTCTATCCAACGCCCTGGAATCTCTATCAGAGGGGGGTAGGATTTTTTGGCAGTAGTAGCCTTAAAGCCCTTGGATCCCTGTGAAATGGTCTCAGGATCTGCAGTAGGATTTTTAAAAAGGAACTTGTGAGAGTCAGGAACCCTATAATATCTATCAGGTTTTCTGGGAACAAGAGGTAAAGAGTCAGGGGCCAAGCTAGATTCCAAAAAATCATCAACAATGTCCACTACAGGGGGGATAGCTAAAGGCCTGTGTTGGGGCAGGAGTAAGAAATCCAGAAGTCTCTTTTTAAAGTCAGAGTAATCCCGGCTTTCCCAGTGAAAATGCTCCCTAGGAGTACGCAAGGTTTCACCCAAAGAGAAATCCTCTGGAGGGGAAGCAGAGGGAACAGAGTCCTCTGCATCAGAATCCTCATGGGTAGATGAGGGTAAATCCTGGTCATTAGAGGAAACAGAAATTTCAGAATCCTGATCAAAAGAATCATAAGCAAACTCGGTCTTAGGTCTCTTAGAGGGGAAAGGTTGGCTTCCCCTGATTAAAGTAATAAGGTCTTCATCCATTCTTATTTGTTTTTTAGGCATAGTGGCCTGACCATGCAGACTGGGCGTTAGTTTTCTAGGCATGGATCGAGTTTTAGGCCATGCAGAAGAAGATGGCATTGGTTTAATATGCAACTCAGTAGGCCTGAATACACCCTCAGAAGCCGGTGCCTGCACAGCAGATCCGGACCCATCCAAGGTAGAGACATCAGCAGGTTCCACAGTTGAAGCATCTCGCAGCATACCAGACTCCGAATGGGTCTCAGTAGAGGCCTGCGAATCAGAAGTAGCAGGTATCAGGGGCTGCGAAAGCACCAGAGTACCGGTAAACTGGCGACTAGCTTAGGAGAAGCGTCGTCTGCAGCTTTGGATCTATGCGGTCTGTCTCTGTCTTTATCTTTGCATTTTTCGGAATGTCGGTAGTCGGGTGGCTTACCGAAGACATATCTGGACAATTGAACAGAGTAGCAAAATATTTAGAAGCGTAAATATACTGAGGACGAATAGTTAGTTGTTTAAATAAGGCACAAAACCGACAGCAAGGTACGTCGTGGTCAGGGCCTAGGCAAGGAATGCAGTACAAATGAAAATCTTTATGAGGTATTTGCTTTCCACAAGAAATAAAATTATTGACTTTTACTGACATCGGTTTAGTGCAAGAAAAAGTTTCCCCAATGGGATACTTAGCTTAGTTGAAGACTTCGGTTATGAAACTAAAACTAAAAATTTCAGGAGTCTGCCGACCAGCACTTGCGAACTGCTTCTGTTTCAGGCACCGCACGGCAAGAAAGTCTGATGTAATGGCGTCGGCTGCATGCTTTATACCCGACGTCATGGAAGAGGGGACAGCAACCGACGCAGGACCAAAGACTTTGTTAATCAGGCCAACTGAGGGCTGCTGCAAGCAGATAACCCAAATGTGATGACTGCAACAGTGAAACATGAAGAACATCCATACCAAAACGAGGCTAGAAGGGGGCTATATGGAAAAGGGTGCTCTTTAAACCTGCTGGCTTTCTGTAGAGTTTTCAGTAATAATGGGATCAGACGGTAGGCGTACAGGAAACTCTGAGGCCAATCACGTATTAGAGCATAGTTGACTGACTCCCCATTTTGGGGGAAATCAGAACAAAATACTTGCTGCATTTTGGTGTTTAAGGGAGATTCGAAAAGGTCGCAGCAAAGCTGGCTACATCGGCAAAATATTTGGTCCGCTGCTTGCTGTTTCAGGGACCACTCATGTGGACTCAGGATGGATCTGCGAAGTCTCTGCAAGAATACGGGTCTCCCTGAGAATGTGGACTGCAATCAGAAAACTGTTTGAAGACATCACCCATTCCCAACCTCTCATGTCCTCCCTGCATAATCTGTATGAACGGGTTCTCCCCTGCTTGTTGATATGCTAGACTACTGGCTTGTCTGTATGACTTGCTATCATTCCCAGAGGTGGGTAAGTCTTGAAAGGCTTGCAACATCAGAAGGACTGCTCTCACCTCCAGAACAGTGATGTGCAATTTGGTCTCTGATGTGGACCACATGCCTTGAACCAATCTTCCTTCGAAATGACCCCCCACCCGAATAAGGAAGCGTCTGTGATCACTGTGGCCGTTGGGGAGGGAGAAAGCTCTGCCGCTGGGGAGGGAGAAAGCTCTGCCGAGATGAAGATAGCCTGACAGCATCCACCACTGAAGATGCTGTGTGCAGAATGAAGTTAGTTTGATCAGAACAGTTAGAGGATGATACAGGATGGACCACTTATCCACTACTAAGAAAAAACAAATGGTTCAGGTAGCAACAGGAAACTGCTGCATCAGAAACTTTTATTATAAAATCTCACAAGCGCTTTCACCCTGGCTCAATTGCAGGGCTTTTTCAAATGTAAAACAAACACCACATATGCCACTCCCATTTAAATACCCCCATTCATAAAAAAGTGCCAGAAAGATTTAAAGCAGTACACAAAATCCTATGCCTATAATACTAAACAAAGCACTGTTCAAAATCACTAAACATTCACAATGCGTCATATCAAAAACATCAATATTATCATGTATAAGAAGCAACAAAGTTCAACAATCCCTACACAATCATAGTTTAAACAGTATTTTAAGATGGTAAAAAATAAAATAATGTAATAATGAAAAAAATAAAATAATGGAGTAAATAATTAAACCACATAATAAACATTAATATACATTAGTGTCTAAAATTAATTAATAACACCAATATATATTGCCAAAAATTACAACTTTTCAGCTCTCTTAACTAGATAGGTCTTAATAGAGATATGGTCGTTCAATCCTGGGGGTTGAGCTGTATTTAGTTTTAGCTGACAGTAGGTTTCCCTGCAGCTTAACCAGTTCTCCCAATCACCACCCCTAGGGTCTATACGAACTTGTTCCAAGATTCCAAACAAAAAACCTGTGTGGTCGGGTTCCATGTGCAAATGTCTATACAATGCATTATTCAAGTTCTTTTCCATAATGTTGTAAGTATGTTCGTAAATACATTTTTTAAGTGCCCTTTCGGATTTCCCTACTTAAAACCTGGGACAGTCTTTGCATAAGGCCAAATATACTATGCCTCTAGTGGTACAATTACCTTTCCTAAAGTGCACAATACTCGTACAGTTGTCCAAAATAACAATTACTTTTGTCTGTAATATATTTGCAATATCCACATCTTCCACATTTTCTTGTTCCTTGGTCCCCCTGAATCCTAACTCTGTCGTTATTCCTTTCAAAGAGCTTTTTTAAGTTGGTCCCCATTTTAAAAACAAAATTGAGATTCTCACCCACCCTGTGTACAATGTCTTGATTGAATTTCAACATTTTCCAATTCTTCTCAATTAGATCTTTAATTTCCCTTGAAGCACTACTATGTTGTAATACCAAAGCCCTTTTAAAAGTTTGTTCACCAGAAGTTACGTCCACAGAAATGTTCTGTGAGGTACTACCTAGCAAATGAAAGTACTTCACACCCCATCTTTCTATAACCTCATCTGCCACCTCCTCAGACTACTGGGATAACCCCTTGCTCTGAATAACCAGGAGATAAACTTAGTTTCAGATAAAAAAAAAAAAAAATCACCCCTCTCCGAGGTCATTCTGGCAGCTCTAACCATCTGAGCCTTCACAATGCTTTTTTTCTGTTTCCAATTGGTAGTTGAGTTAAGAATCTCAAGAAAATCAATAATGGAATCCACTGGTCCTTCCCATATTATAAATATGTTGTCCAAAAAGTGTCTGTACAACTTTATGTTCTTCCAATGAACAGGAGTTAAATAAATGCTCCAATTCCCATTTTAGGAGGACCAGGTTAGCATATATAGGGGCAAAATCCTTTTATAGTTAGTTACCACTGAAAATGTTCCCATTACCAAGTGCAACGGGTCCTTCCTTTCTCATAACAAACGTGAAAATCTTGACTCGAACTAACAGTTTCCCTGTAGGCTGGGAAGAGGAGGTTCAACCAATAGGGTTGAAGCACAGGCAAACGTAAGAGGAGGGGAAGTTACTAACGTCTCACTCTGCAAGTTTATTTCTGCTTCTCAAATTGGATGTGGCAGTCAGCCGTTGTTTTCGGGGACTTTTGGTGAGGAAATGTGTTAAGGAAGGAGAAGGACCCATAATTTTAGAAATGGACAGAATGAACTATTCAACATGGGGGTTCAACGGACTAGCATTAATTCAGCTAAAGGTACTGTTCCACACTCTGTTAAGCCTCGATGTGCTGAAAAACGAGTTAATTTAAATACCACTGGTTTGATTTGAAGCTAAAAAAGTGGTGAAGGAGGGTATTAGAGACTTGGAAAATAGATTATTTAAAATCAAATGTGTTAACTTGGACATTGCATATTTATAAAAATGTATAGCTTAAAAAAAAGGTTCCACAGGTACTGCGTATTTGTAAGCACCCTGATGGTTTTACTTATGACAAGGTTATGCTTGGTGAATTCAACCAGATTTTAGATTAATGTGGATTTAAAATAATTATGTTAATACTGAAATATTCAAAGAAAAGGGTTGATTTGATGAAGGATGCAGAAAAGTTAAACCAAGTTATTAGGAATGACTTATTGTTTGATTTTTATAAGGATATTTATGAGCACAGTTTCACTTGTGTAGAAAGGAAGTGTAAAGATGTTTATTTAAGGGGAAAAAAGTTGTTTAGGGATTTAAAACAGTACAGTGAGAATAGGCCTCATGTTTTCAAAGAGAAAATATTTAAAACCAGAGTGTACAGATTGTCTAACACTGCTGAAACTGTGGACTTGGTTCAAAACGATAGTGGGGAGGTGATTACAGATGATTACATCGTGGTGGCTGCGTCCAGTTTTTATCCTGTGATTACAGATGATGGTAACCCACATGCTTTGGCCGATGTAACTGACATTAGTTCACCAACCTCTGGTTTAAAAACACCTAACCCCTTGGATCCGAAGGTGGGTCTAGACTTTACTGGGCACAAAGTTGCTGGGGGGGGGGATGAGGAGAAGAGTGAGCAGGATTTTTCATCGGGCAAGGGAAGAGTCAAGGGAAAGACACAAGGAAAGGGAAGGCATAGTTGTGGACTCTGACAAGGTAACTCACTCGTACAATGGTTTTAAAATTTTTGAGTGGTATTGAAATTAAATTGCAACATTTTCACGTTTTTGAGAAAGGTTTTTTTAAGTTTGTGCCTTCTGTGAGGTTTGACGTTTGTGATACCCTTACTGAGCTAAAATATTTATAAGAAAATTGAACTCTGCTCTAATATTTGACCACCCTGATTTAGGAGGTACGCTTCAGTTTAGGAAGGCAAGTACATATAAACCTCCCCTCCACCCGGCCTTGCAATTTTTTTGAGGCGATTTGTGCGTCCGATATATACGCTTTAAGTATTGATAAAAACTTTAGGAGGAAGTGTGGTTTTAAAACAAATTTGACCATGGAAGAAAAAAGTACAGTTTTGTACCTACCATAAATGTAGATGTCCGATAGGAATGCATCTGCAGTCCTTACAAATGGGTTGTCCTGTCGTCAGGCAGCCCTTCGGTCGGCCGGATTCCAAAGTCTGGGTCTGGCCTCGGCTGGTGTCGCACTTCACCCGACATCATAGCTGCAGTTATTCGGGTATAAAGGCATCAGCCGACGCCATTTTCCTCAGTGTTTCTTGCCCCAGATGCCAGGTGCCCTCTTGGAAGGCTAAATTTGGATAAATGCCAATGATTCCAAATAGTAGAGAGCAAACACAAAAAATAAGCATGTATGTACATATATACAACATATATACAAACGAATACACCATAATAGATCCCCCCCAAGCTAGCTGAAGGCTGGCAAATACCCTAGGAGTACCTCAGAGGGGAAGGTGGGTGGGTAATCCTGACTGCAGATGCATTCCTATCGGACATCTACATTTATGGTAGGTACAAAACTGTACTATGTCCTTCAAGGATGCATCTGCAGTCCTTACAAATGGGTAGAATACCATAGCTAAACAAGGGGAGGAGGAAAGAGTAGAGATTATGGTGTAGCTAGGATCCCTTGCAAAACAGCAGTGGCAAAACCTGCTCGGGATCTAGAGTATAAAGGTAAATTGTAATGCTTGGCAAATGTATGCACGGAGGTCCAAGTAGCAGCCTCTATAATGTCCTTGGTAGCCACTCCTCGTAAGAAAGCTGTGGTAGTGGCTGTAGCCCTTGTGGAGCGAGGCCTGATGTTCTCTGGAGTTTTCTTTCCATGGTAGGAGTAACAAAATCTAATGCTATTTCCTATCCATTTGGAGATTGTCGGTTTTGAAATTGGTTTTCCTTCCTTTCCTGTGGCATATGCTACCAGAAGCTGGTCAGTTTTTCTATTGGACTTAGTCCTGTCCAGGTAGTAGCGTAACTGTCTGTGTACATCCAAGGTATGCAAAAGTCTTTCTCCCCTGTTCTGTGGGTTTGGGAAGAATGTAGGTAGGTGGATAGCCTGATTTAATGACACTCTGGATACCACCTTAGGCATAAATGTAGGATTTGTTCTCATGGACACTCTATCTTGATGGAAGATCAGGAAGGGTTGCACTGCCATTAATGCCTGTAGTTCAGAGACCCTTCTTGCTGAAGTTATTGCCAGCAGGAAAGCAGTCTTCCAGGATAAGTATTGTAATTCTGCTGTTGCTGCTGGCTCGAAAGGAGGAAGTGTCAATTTTCTAGCACAAAGTTCAAGTCCCATGCTGGCAATGGTGGTTTCCTGGGAGGTTTTACATTTTTAATTCCTCTCAGAAACTGTCTGAGCAGGGGATGAGAGAAGACAGGAGGATCCAAGCTGTATTGTGCTGAAATAGCTGATGCATGTATCTTGTTGGAAGAATAGGACAGGCCTGTGTGGAAGAGCTCTGCCAAGTACTCCAGGATGTTGGCCATGTTTACCAGAGTCACATCTTCTCCCTTAGCAGTACTCCAAATGAGATATCTTTTCCATTTTGCTGCATAATTCTTTCTTGTTGAAGGTCTTCGAGCCTCCAGGATTATGTCTTTAACCCTTTTGGATAAATTTGGGTTAATTGCTGTTATGTAATGTTCCAGGCAGTTAGCTGCAGAGTTTTCAGGTTTGGATGCAGGATGTTGTAGCTGTTCTGTGTTAACAGTAATGGGATCAGGGGTAGTGTCCATATTTGTTCCAGAGACATGCTCCTCAGCAATGGGTACCAATGTTGTCTTGGCCAGTCTGGAGCTATCAGGATGATCCTTGGACGGTCCTCTTTGATCTTCAGAAGCACCTTGTGCATCAAAGAAAGTGGTGGTGGAAATGCGTATGCTGTCAGGTTTTTCCAACTGAAAGATAGGGAGTCCACCTTCCAAGCAAGTGGGTGGTACGTCCTTGTGCAGAATTTCTTTAGCTGGTGATTGAATGGGGATGCAAACAAGTCTATTTGTGGTAATCCCCATTCCCTTGTGATGGCTTTGAAGATGTCCGGATGAAGAATCCATTAGTGGGCATCTGTGGTTGTTCTGCTTAATATGTCTGCTAGAATGTTTTCTTTTCCCGGTACAAAAATTGCTTGTAACTGAAAGTTGTAGCTCAGGGCCACATCCCATAGGTCCAGTGCCAGCCGGCATAGAGGATATGAATGGGTGCCTCCCTGTTTGTTGATGTACCACATAACTGTGGTGTTGTCTGTCCTTATCAACTGACCTTCTTGGAGAAACGGTCTGAATGACTGGATTGCCAATTTTACTGCCAGCATTTCCTTTAGATTTATGTGTAGGCGCAGCTGGTCTTGAGTCCATAAGCCTTGTATGCACTTGCCCAGCATGTGTGCCCCCCAACCGAGGTCTGAGGCATCTGTCGTGATGGTTTGGCTTGGTTGACTGTTGCAGAAGGGCAATCCTGTGTTTGATTGACAGGCCTGAGCCCACCATAGGAACTCTTGATTCAGGCATGGGATTATTGGAATTTTGGTTTCTAGGCTCTGCTTGTGTTGGGACCACAAATTCCTTAGGTACCACTGTAGCTTTCTCATATGCAGTCTGGCATGAGGGACTAGAATTATGCAGGATGCCATGAAGCCTAGAGCTTGCAGTACTTTTCTTGCAGTTAGGTGGTTCTGCTTTGTTAATGCCAAGAAGTAGAGAGGTAGTTGCTCTTTCTTTTCTGCAGTTAGGAATGCCATTTGTTTTGATGTGTCCAGTTCTGCACCCAGAAAGGTTATTCTTTGGGATGGAATCAGCCTTGACTTTTTTATATTGACTGTATATCCCAGGGCTTGCAGCAGGTAAATAAGAAGTTATGTACCTACCATAACGTTCCATGTTAGTTGTCTTCTCTCGCCTTCTTTCTTGCTTGATGGGTTCGGAGCCGATCCCTCAGCTCCGACTCGGCACTTGCTAAGCTCGAGAGTCACTTTTACCAGCTCGAGGCAGCCCCATATCCCATGATGCAAGGCGGTAAGTACCCAGATCTCGTTTGATGACAAAGGGCAATAGCACCAAGCATAAAATACTTCCCAAAGGAAGAAAGAAAACTACAGATGGAAGAAGGACCAGGTCTGAATGGTCTTCAGCATAACAGTTTCTTATAACAAGGTCTGTCCAGGCCAGGGGGAAGGAGGGAGGGTCAAGAAAGAAGGCGAGAAGACAACTAACATGGAGCGTTATGGTAGGTACATAACTTCTTAATGTTAAGTTGTCAATCTCGCCTTCATTCTTGCTTGATGGGACAGCGTCCTAGCACCTCTATCCTGGGTGGCTCAATGGAACAAACTCTTGAGGACTGGAGAGCCAAAACTGGCTCTGTCCCTGGAGGCCAAGTCCAATTTGTAATGGGAAACAAAAGTGTGAGGAGTGGCCCAAGTGGCCGCTGCACAAATAGTGTCTAAAGGAAGTCTAGCTTGAAAGGCTGTAGAAGTAGCTAAGCTCCTAGTTGAATGTGCTTTAGGTTTTGAGCACAGCTGTTTTCCCCTGAGCAGATAAATTTCAGAGATGACCGAAGAAAGCCATCTAGACAAAGTCACTTTAGAAACAGGAAGGCCTTTTTTATTATCCGCATAGGAAACAAAAAGTTGATCAGATTTTCTAAATTTTGGATTTTCTAAATTTTTTTGTTCTGTCCAAATAATATCTAAGTTGACGGTGGACATCAAGATAATGTAGCTTTTGTTCAGCTCTATCTGAATAGTTGGGGAAAAATACAGGGAGATCAATGGATTGATTCAAATTGTTCTTTGAAGCGACCTTAGGCAAAAAGGTTGGGTTAGTTCTCAAAGATACTCTGTCTTTGTGAAAAACCAAATATGGGGGTCGAACCGAAAGAGCATGAAGTTCAGACACCCTCCTGGCCGATGTAATAGCCACTAGGAATAAAGTTTTCCAAGAAAGATATTTCAGGGAACAAGAAACAGCTGGCTCGAAGGGGGGGAAGAATCAAGGATGTCAGCACAAAATTTAGATCCCACTGAGGAGGAGGATTCCTGATTGGAGGCTTTAGTAGGAAAATTCCTTTCAAGAAGGCCCTGCAGAGCCTATGGGACATAATATTATGATCTGCTATACCGACATGAAAATTGGAAATAGCAGCCAATTGAACTCGGACTGTGGAAGAAGAGGAGCCTGCATGAAAAATCTCTGCTAAGAAGTCCAGGACTGCCTGAACAGGGGCAGTAAAAGGATCAATATTCTTGGCCTTAGCCCAATAAGAGAAACGTTTCCATTTGCTTGTATAAATCCTCCTGGTAGAGGATTTTAGCGTTACTATGATGTCTCTAACTGGGTTAGAGATCAAAGGAAGCCTGGCTAAGGAAGGAAGTGGAGCAACCATGCTGTGTGGTTGAGAGAAGGGATTGACCGGTGCAGCTGACCCGATTGGTGAATCAGAAGATCTGGCACTGGGTCCAGATGCCACGGCTGCACCAAAAGGTGATGATGGAGGAACGGAAACCAAACTTGTCGAGGCCAGTAAGGGGCAATGAGAATCAATTTGGCTCTCAAAACGGTAGCTTTCTGGATAACCTGAGGGATCAGAGGAAATGGAGGGAAGGCATAAAGAAGTCCCTGGGGCCAATCCTGGGTCAGAGCGTCTCTGGGGATGGCCTGATGGAGGAAGAGGCAGAAGAAGTCTGGACATTTGCTGTTTTGGGGAGTAGCAAAAGATCGCAGCATGGGCGACCCCATTCCAGAAAAATCTCTTCCGCTATAGATTGCTTGAGAGACCACTCGTGAGGCATGAGAATAGCTCTGCTCAATCTGTCCGCTACAATGTTGGTTTTCCCAGGGATATGCGTTGCTACCAGAAACCGATGAGAGGAGATCGCCCATTGCCATAGTCTGGCGCTTCTCGACACAAGGGGTAGGACTTGGTTCCGCCCTGTTTGTTGATATACCAAACTACAGACATGTTGTCTGTGTGGACTGCAACTGTCCCTACGGGAAGAAAGTCGTTGAGGGCTTGCAACGTTAAAAGCACTGCTCTCATCTCCAGGACATTTATGTGCAGATGGTACTCGACCGGCTGCCACGTCCCATGAACCATCCTGCCCTGATAATGACCCCCACCCGATCAGGGAGGCATCCGTGGTGACAGTGGCTATCGGGGATGGGGGTACAAAGTACCTGCCTTGGTGAACCTGAGGAGATGTGATCCACCAAGCAAGATGCTCTTTGCATGTCTGTGTCACTAGAATCTGGTGACGCATTGGAAGTTGTTGGTATGACCATTGTGTGAACAGCATCCACTGAAGAAGGCGCATGTAGAATCGAGCCAGGGGAAGAAGAGTAATGGCCGCAGCCATGAGACCTAATACCTTTAGAACCATTCTGGCCTGTACTTTCTTGTTGGCCAGAATGATTCTGACATGACTGTGAATGTCTGAAACTCTTTGACCTGTAAGGGTAGCTGACATCCGAACAGTGTTTAAGTTTGCGCCTATGAAGGTAATAGACTGGCAGGGCGATAAGGATGACTTTTCGAAGTTGATCGAGATGCCCAAATGAGAACAAAGGTTTATTGTGTAATCCCTGGCTTGTGTAAGCTGATGCCTGGTGGTGGCTGACAGGAGCCAGTCGTCGAGATACGGAAACACCTGGAATCCTTGACGTCTCAAGTGAGCTGTGACCACTGCCATGCATTTGGTGAACACTCTGGGGGCTGTAGTGAGACCAAAGGGCAGGGCTCTGAACTGGAAATGACTGGACCCCAGCCGAAAGCGGAGAAATCTCCTGGAGCGTCTGTGAATTTTGATGTGATAGTACGCATCCTGAAGATCTATTGAGCACATCCAGTTGTCCTTCTGTAAGAAGGGCAGAATTGACTGAAGAGTGACCATTCGGAATCTTGTCTTCCTCACAGACTTGTTGAGTCTGCTGAGATCCAATATTGGTCTCCAGTCTCCCGTCTTTTGGGGACCAAAAGAACCTTGAGTAGATTCCGGCTCTGAATGGTCTGTTGTAACTGGCTGAATGGCTCTTTTGCAGTAGTTTTGAGACTTCTAACTCTGCAATTTCCCTTAGACCGGTGGTACATCTGGAAGGGAATTTGAGGGGAAGGACTTTCCTCGAAAGGAATTATGTAACCCTTGGATATGATCGACTGTACCCATCTGTCTTGAGTGAGGGAATGCCAGGCTTCTGGGTACAGTGATAATCTTCCCGACTGCCTCCAAGGAGGGACAGCCGGGCAACATCTCAGGGATGCTGAAAGGGCTTGTCAGAGAGAGGCTCTCTGTTTCCCTGGTTTTGGACCCCTCTGCCTCTAGAGCGCGTCTGTTGTTGTTACCCCTCTGCCTCTAGGGGTAAACTGACCACGTGAATCCGGCGTGACTCCTTGGGATTTACGGAACCACATTTTCCCACCTTTCTGTCCTTTGGGATAAGGTCTAGAAGGGGTGGAAACGGACTCCTACAGCAGAAAGAGTCTTGCCGTCCTGTTCGCACCTGGTCAAAGTTTCCTTCACCTGAGGGCCAAACAAAGCTGACCCATCAAAGGGAGAATTTGTGAAGGACGCCTTAAAGGGATCCGCAAAAATCACATAGCCGCATCCAGGCTTGGCGTCTAAGAGCCACACCTGTACCTGCGGCTCTACTCGCTCCATCAGCAGCATAAGATATTAGCCGCATGGAGGAGTTTGCAATGGAATTAAGGGTTCCTAGCTGCGAAGCAATTTTTTCTTGAGCCCCTGCAGCTGTAGGATCCTGTACTACTTCACCCAGCTCCTTAAGGATATCCCTCTGGAGTCTGGTGAAGTGACATAGGTAATTCAGCGAACGCATAGCAAAGGTCGCTGAGGAAAACATCCGCTTACCATACCTATCCATGGTCCTAGAGTCCTTATTAGGAGGATGGACGGGTATGGAAGGATCTGCAAGTTCCTTCTTGGTGGCCGCAGCCACCACCATGGCATCAGCGGGGACACCCTTAGTGAGGAATTGCTTGTCACACGGGCAGTGATAAATTTTGAAGGCCTCCTAGGGACTGGCTCTACAGAGTCAGGAGCTGCCCACTTTCGTGCAATAACCTGCATAAGGGGGTCGAAGGCGGAGACACCCAGGAGGTGGAGGCCGAGATCCAAACGCCTCTAGGTATACTGACTCATCCTCAGAGGGATTGTTGGTGGGCCAGTTTCCCCTCTGCTTAAGGAGTTCTAGGATGTCTGAGAAGGAGACATCCTCAGAGAGGAAGCTAGGGGTTCCCACTGACTCATCAAAGTCAGTATCCGAGTGACAGACTCGGGAGTCTACATGTTTCCTCTTACAAGTCCTCTTCCTAGGAGGATCTCCCGAAACATCAGGAGAATCCTCGGAAGAGGGGAAATTCCCAATGGGAAACCTGAGGCGGAGGATCTCTGGGTCCTGTAGCAAGAGAAGTGGCAGAGATGTCAACAGGTACTATAGAGGGAGGAGCTACGGAACAGACTGCTGACTGATACCAGTGGCCAGCACACTCTTCATCACCTCGAATGCTCCCCTCCCAGGCAGGTCCGAGAGAACCCGTTCCAAGAACTAGGAACTCCAGGGACCACCGAAGGGAAGTCTCCGAGGCAGATGTCGGAGCCGAGCTCACCAAGGCCGAGGCTCCAAGGAAGAGCGGTTCGGACAAGGGTCCGATGCCACTCACCCCTCGGAGGAGACCATGGAAGCCCGACCACCGAATCCCTCTAAGGAAGGTCTCAAGAGGAGATAACAGTAGAGGCTGAAGGAACAGAAGGGGTATCCGTCCTCCAGCCGTAGCAGTAACCATTCCGAAGACTCCAACTCCAAGCTCTGGGCTAGAGTTGGAGGAGGAACTGTAACGGGGTGTGGACCAACAGTCGTCTGCTGAGACGGACTATGTAACACTTGGGCCAGTACCTGTGACTTAAGTAATCTGCTGCCCACTCTCTCTAGGTCATGGCCTGAAAGTCTGGATGACCTCGAAGATCGGCTCCGATGGCTCCGTTCGAAGGAGCGGTGAAGCCGAGCCGAAAGTATCGGCTCCAAGGAAGGAGACCTCGACCTCTTCCTGGAATGAGCCATCGGAACCGATACTATAGATCCTGTCGGAGCCGAAGACTTATCGGAGCCGACAGGAAGCCTCGATGCATCGGCTCCAGCCGGAGCCGATACAGCCACAAAAGTAACGGTGTCGGAGCCGATCGGAGCAGACACCGATGCCTGTGCCACATGGTGGTCGGAACCGATCGGAGCCGACACCGCAGTGGTCGATGCAGAATCGGCACCGATAGCCATCGGTGCCGAAGGCTGTTAAGCCAGAATCGGCTCCAGCCGAGCCGATCTCGACTGAACGAAGTCGGGCCGCAGGCTTAGACACAGAAGCCTGGGCCTTGGAAGATTTGGCTGATTTTGATGGAGCCGACTTAGCCGGAGAGCCCTCCGGCTTAAGAAGGCCCCTAAGTATCAGCTTGTTCGTCTTTCCTGCAGGACTCTCTGGCTGAAGGAATGACAAATAGCACAGGAGTCCTGCAGGTGAAGAGGCCCCAGGCAATACAGGCAAGAAGTGTGACCGTCTGTCAGAGACATCTTCTGACAGCACGAGTCACACTTCTTAAACCTGAGACCCTCTCCTTTGACATGGTGCTTCACAAAACACACACACACACCAGTCAAAAAATTTAATTAAATAAAATACCAAAAAGGTATTCCTATAAAACAAACACACACACCCTAACAGGGAGGGGATGGGATGGGTAAAGTTTGACTAAAAAAAATTAGAAGAGACAGGGATTTTCTGTCAGAAAATCTATATAATTAACTTATAACTAACAATTAAAGGTTTTTTTACAAAAAAGGGGCTTAAATATCAAAAAAGTGAATCACTTACCAGGAGCTGGTAAAAGGAGGACCTCATAAGCGAAGCGGCAAACGAGATCTGGGTACTTACCGCCTTGCATCATGGGATATGGGGCTGCCTCGAGCTGGTAAAAGTGACTCTCGAGCTTAGCAAGTGCAGAGTCGGAGCCGAGGGATCGGCTCCGAACCCATCAAGCAAGAATGAAGGCGAGATTGACAACTTAACATTGACTCTTTTTAAGTCTTCTGCTAGCTTGCTTTTGTTGTCCGCTTGTATCAGGCAGTCGTCCAGGTAGGGATAAATTTGGATTCCCTGAAGTCTGCAATGAGCAATTACTGATGCCAGGCATTTCGTGAACACTCTGGGCGCAGTAGATAAGCCAAAGGGCAATGCTGAAAATTGATAATGCTCTGATCCTGCAAGAAATCTGAGGTATCTTCTGCAAATTGGTCTTATGGGGACGTGCAGGTATGCCTCCTTGAGATCTAGAGTTACCAGCCAAGACTCCTTGCCCAGCATGGGAAGAAGTTGCTGTAGGGTCAGCATTTTGAATTTTGGAACAATAAGGAATGTGTTTAAAGCGGACAGGTCTAGAATGGGTCTCCATTTGTTTTCTTTTCTTGGTACCAGGAAGAGTCTGGAGTAAAATCCCTTTCCCTGCTCCATAGACGGTACCTTTTCCACAGCTCTCATTCTTAATAGCTGAGATATTTGTTTTAGAGCTTCTGTCCTTTGAGTAGGTGGTAGGTTTGGCATTCCTCTCTTCCCTGGTAGAGTATGGAAATGGAACCTGTAACCTTGGTCTATAGTTTGCAAAATCCATTTTCCCTTGTGATGCAATGCCAGTTTTTTGAAAATAAGGTTAGTTTTCCGCCTAAGGGTGCTTCTAGTTGTTCCCTGGTAGGCGGTGCCACTGTCAAGTCACTGTGATTGAGTTGTTGTAGTGGTGGTGGCTGCGTCTGTGCCTCGCTGGTTGTTACCTTGCCATTGGCGTCCCCTGTAGGCACCCCTGGATTGGTTTCTGCCTCTTGAACGCCTATTCCTGCCTCTCTGAGCCTTAGAGGAGTCAGGAAAGGACCAATTCTTGGAGGGCCAGTTCCTGCTAAAACTTGGAGGTTGAACCTGCAAGAAATCTTTCACCGTTTGTACAGATTTCGCCTTCTCTTCCATCTTTTTTAGTACCTGCTGAGCAGGGGAACCAAATAAATTGACCTTGTCCATGGGTGCATCCAAAAGCTTTGATTTGACATGGTCTGGTAATGCCTGTTCTTTCAACCATGCATGTCTCCTGATGACTGTGCCAGTCATGGCTGATCTAAAGGAAGCCTCCAGTGCATCATAGCCACATTTTAAAGAATGGTTACTAACCTGCTGTATGTTATGTACCATTTCCTGAACATATTTTTTATCTAAAGATTCTTCAGAGGAAAGCTTTTTAGTTAACTGGTCAAGCATAAACTCTTGATATTGAATCATATGAAATTGGCAGTTCAAAGCCCTAGCTGACAAGGTAGCAGAAGTGTAAACTTTTTTACCTCATCTCTCTAAGGACCTGGATTCCCTTTCAGAGGGGAGGGGGTTTTTAGTAGTAGTAGCAGCTACAGCTTTAGGGCCCTGGGTGATAGTCTCTGGATCTGCAAAAGGAGCCTTGTATAAATGGTGATGAGTGTCCGGGACCCTGTAGAACCTATCGGGCTTAGCAGGAGCCGGAGGTAATGAATCAGGAGCAGTGCAAGCATCATTAAATGCATCATCTACAACAGAAAGAACTGGAGGTATAGCTAAAGGTCTATGTTGTGGCAAATGTAGAAAGGTTCTAAGCCTTTTTCTGGAGTCTGAGAAATCTTGGCCCTGCCACTGGAATTGTTCCCTCATAGCATGCAAGGTTTCCCCAAAGGAAAATTCCTCAGGTGGAGTGGCTGAAGGAATGGACTCTTCAGCATCAGAGTCTTCGTAAGGAGAATAAGAAGCCTCAGGAAGGTCTGTATGTTCTGATTCATCAGAGGAACCATCAGTGGATACTGGTTCAGGCTCTGCTCTAGGTCTCTTTTCTGGAGGAGGGAGAGAGGACCTGTCTGGATGAGGCTGGGATCCACGAATTAAAGAAATTAAATCCTCAGCCAAAGAAAACATATGAGAGCTAGTGCTGGGCCTGTGTGAGGGGGGTTTGGCAGGCACAGTTTTTGAAGCTTTGGCTGCTTTAGCCCTGGCAAAGGCCTTAATAGACATGGCTGCAGGAGGCCTAGCAGCTCCACGTGCAGGGGTTGAAATATCCAGGGGAATTGTGTCTGATAATTCCTGAGAAACCGCAACAGAAGGCTGGATTTCAGAAGCTGATTCTACCAGGTTAGAAGAGGCCTCGGTAGAAGGCAAGGTTTCGGCTGGAGAAAGAACCGCTTGCTCGGTTTCGGCCGAAACAGAGACACTCGCGGTTTGCTTAATCGCGGTTTCGGCCGAGACCGCAGACCGCGAGTGACGATCCTTTTCTTTTAGTTTTTTTGGAAATTTGCGTTGTCGGAGGATCCGACGGCATAATGTAGGCAAAATCAGAGCCGAAAATTTGTTCAGCAAACTCCGACCGACGTCTAAGCGTCCGTCGGTTAAAAAAAGCGCAGGCTAGACAAGCTGCTACGTCGTGGTCTGGGCCTAAACAATGTATACAGTAGGAGTGGAAATCTTTATGAGGTATTTGTTTCTCACAAGATCAACAGTTATTCACTTTCTCTGACATCGGCTGAGGCAAGAAAGAGTCCCCAACGGGGTACTTAGCTTTTTAGAAGTCTTCGAAGTAGTATTCGGTAGTAGTAATCTCTGGATCTGACCGACCGGCACTTGAACAGCTTCTGCTTCGGGCGCCACGCAGCAAGAAAGACTGAGGAAAATGGCGTCGGCTGATGCCTTTATACCCGAATAACTGCAGCTATGATGTCGGGTGAAGTGCGACACCAGCCGAGGCCAGACCCAGACTTTGGAATCCGGCCGACCGAAGGGCTGCCTGACGACAGGACAACCCATTTGTAAGGAGTGCAGATGCATCCTTGAAGGACATCAAATTCTAGACAAAATGATGTTAGACAGGGAGATCCGCATTATGAAACCTGATAGGGGGGGGTGGCATGGTCTTGGTTAACACTACTGATTATTCTAGTAAAATTCTGGAGATTTTAAATGACACCAATGTATATGTACCAGTTTCAATCAATGAAATCAATACTTCCTACAGGAAAATTGACTTGGCCATAGAAGAACTAGTATTGGAAAATAGACTTGAGGAAAAACTTGGGAGTGCATGGACAATTAAGCCTAGAATAACTTCTTTTTTCGGTATTCCCGAGATGCATAAAAGTACCACTTTATACCTTATAGGCCTATTGTTTCAGGTGAGGGATCGAAGACCTACCCTATAGCTACTTTTTTGGACCACACCCTTAAACATATTATGGACAAATTTGTACATTTACTAAAGGATTCATGGGACTTTCTACATGGTTTAACCTTGCAATCATATGAAGGGGATGTGTGCTTTTTGACCATCGATGTGGTTGACCTGTTCTCCTGTATACCTTTGGAGGAGGGTTTGGACTTATTTTGGTCACGTTTGAATGAAAAAAGTTCAGTACTTAATTTTGATCTAGATCTACTGGTAGAACTTATGAGGACTGTGTTGCAAAACAACTTTGTATATTTTGAGGGGGAGACTTTTAAACAGGTTGGGGGGGTAGCTATGGGGGCGGCGTTTGCGCCAATATATGCTAACCTGATCCTCCTAAGATGGGAATTAGTGCATTTATTTAACTCAGTTCACTGGAAGAACAAAGTTGTACAGACGCTTTTTGGATGACATATTTGTAATATGGGAAGGGCCAGTGGATTCTATTACTGACTTTCTTGAGTTTAACTACCAACTTCTTAAAATTTACATTTATATTTGACCAACAAGGAATTGACTTGATGTGAGGTTAGATAAAAGCAATGGAGGTTTAAGATCTAGGATACATAGGAAAAACACTTTCAGTAACTCTTACCTTAACTACAATAGCGACCATCCTTGGAAACAGAAAAAAAGCATTGTGAATGGTCAAATGGTTAGAGCTGCCAGAATGACCTCGGAGAGGGGCGATTTTTCATCTGAAACCAAGTTTATCTCCTGCTTATTCAGAGCAAGGGATTACCCTAGTAGTCTGATTGAGGAGGTGGCAGATGAGGTTATAGAAGGATGGGGTGTGAAGTACTTTCATTTGCTAGGTAGTACCTCACAGAACATTTCTGTGTATGTGACTACTGGTGAACAAACTTTTAAAAGGGCTTTGGTATTACAACATAGTAGTGGTTCAAGGGAAATTAAAGATCTAATTGAGAAGAATTGGAAAATGTTGAAATTCAATCAAGATATCGTACACAGGGTGGGTGAGAATCCCAATTTTGTTTTTAAAACAGGGACCAACTTAAAAAGGCTCTTTGAAAGGAATAACGACAGAGGTAGATTTCAGGGGGACCAAGAAATGAGAAAATGTGGAAGATGTGGGTATTGCAAATATATTACAGACAAAGAAATTCTTATTTTGGACAACTATACGAGAAGTACTGTGCACCTTAGGAAAGGTAATTGTACCACTAGAGGCATAGTATATTTGGCCCTATGCAAAGATTTCCAAGTTTTACATAGGGAAATCCAAAAGGGCACGTAATAAACATATTTACGAACACTCTTACAACATTATGAAAAAGAACTTGAACAATGCATTGTATAGACATTTGCACATGGAACCCAACCACACAGGTTTTTTCTTTGGAATCTTGGAACAAGTTTGTGTAGACCCTAGGGGTGGTGATTGGGAGAACTGGTTAAGCTGCAGGGAAACATATTGTCAGCAAAAACTAAACGCAACTCAACCCCCAAGACTGAACAACCATATCTCTATTAAGCCCTATCTAGTTAAGAGAGCTGCGAAGTTGTAATTTTTGGCAATGTATATTGGTGTTATTAATTCATTTTAGACACTAATGTATATTAATGTTTATTATGTGACTTCATTATTTATTAGATTATTTTACTTCTTACCATCTTAAAATACTGTTTAAACTATGGTTGTGTAGGGATTAACTTTTTTGCTTCTTATTCATGATTTAAGTGAATATTTTTAATATTGAAGTTTTTGATACGAGGCATTGTGAATGTTTAGTGATTTTAAACACTGCTTTGTTTAGTATTATAGGCACAGGAATACGTGTACTGCTTTAAATCTTTTTGGCGCTTTTTTATGAATGGGGGTATTTAAATGGGAGCGGCATGTGTGGTGTTTTACACTTGAAAAAGCCCTGCAACTGAGTCAGGGTGAAAGCGCTGGTGAGATTTTATAATAAAAGTTTCTGATACAGCAGTTTCCTGCTGCTGCCCGGACAGTTTGGTTTTTCTTACTAGTTTGACATACGGTCATTTGTCTGCTTTGTTCGCTTGCCCACTACTGTTCACTGAAGTACTCGCATAAAACCTAGCCAGTGGTACTAGAAGTATGGCAGCTGACATGGAACCTATAATTCTTAGAACAGGTCCTGCTGGGGGGTGCAGACGTATACAGTATCACTTGAACTTCTCTGGGATGACAAGTTGCAATGGTAGGCATGCTAATTCCGTGACTGTGTTCAGTTGCACTCCTATAAACTCTACCGTCTGCATGGGTATCAGATTCAACTCTGCCTAATGTATCATGATCCCCAGGTGACTGAAGATGTGCAACAGAAAAGTACAGTTTTGTACCTACCATAAATGTAGATGTTCGAGTGCTAATACAGCTGCAGTCATAACAGATGGGTTTTCCTGCCGTCAGGCGGGTTCTCGGTCGGACGAATTCCAAAGTCTAGGTCCGGCGTCGGATGTCATCACTTCTTCCCTGACGTCAGTGCGACAGGGGTATAAAAGAACTAGCCAACGCCATTTTCTTCAGTTTTTCTTGCCCCAGATGTCAGGTGCCCCCAGAAGGAAGGCAATACATAAATTTATGTACTAATGCAATGCAATATAATCAAAAAACAGTAGTTGCAAGCAAATACACCATAAAGGAATACCCCAATCAGGTTGTATGAGGAGGTGTTAGCCATTAGGCCTGTCCCAAGAGGGGAAGGAGGGAGGGAAACCTGGACTGCAGCTGTATTAGCACTCGAACATCTACATTTACGGTAGGAACAAAACTGTACTATGTTCATCGTGCATACAGCTGCAGTCATAACAGATGGGTAGAATCCCAAAGCTAAAAAAGGGGTGGTAGGCACTAAGTGGAACTAGGACTAATGTACCACATTACTGTGGTGTTGTCTGTCCTTATCAATAGCTGGCCTGGATGCAGTAGGTCTTTGAAAGCCATAATAGCATTTATTACTGCTAGCATTTCCCTTTTGATTGATGTGTAGGTGCTTTTCTTTTTGGGACCATTTGCCCTGAATGCACCGATCTGTCATGTGCGCCCCCCAGGCGTAGTCTGAGGCGTCTGTTGTGATGACTTGATTTGCTTGAGGCTTGCAGAATGGGAGACCTGTGTTTCTTTGGCATGCTTGAGCCCACCACAGAAATTCCTTTTGAAGACATGGAATCAGTGGTATAATTGTTTCCAAACTGTGGCTGTGTTGAGACCATAAGTTTTTTAGGTACCATTGAAGTTTCCTCATATGCAGCTTTGCACATGGGATTATAGCAGGATGCAAGATGCCATGAATCTCAGAGCCTACAGGATTTTCCTTGCAGTCAGCCTGGTGAAGGTTGCCAGTTTTCTGAAGTATTAAGTTAGTTGCCCTTGTTTCTCTGGCGTGAGGTAGGCCATCTGGGTATTTGTATTCAAGCTGGCACCCAGGAAAATTATTGTTTGAGAGGGTATTAGCCTTGATTTCTTTTTGTTGACTGTGTATCCCAGATAATTCAATAACAAACGCCAGATGTTTCAGAAGTATGTGCTTGCTGTCTGCTTGGATCAGGCAGTCGTCCAAATATGGGTATATTTTGTATCCCTTGAAGTCTGCAGTAGGCAATTACTGATGCCAGGCATTTCGTGAACACTCTGGGCGCAGTAGATAAGCAAAAGGGCAATGCAGAGAATTGATAATGGGTTGAACCTGCAAGAAATCTGAGGTATCTTCTGCAATCTTGTCTGATTGGGACATGCAGGTATGCCTCCTTGAGGTCCAATGTTACCAGCCAAGACTCCTTGCCCAGCATGGGAAGAAGCTGCTGTAATTTGAGCATCTTGAATTTTGGTAAGAGTAAAAGTGTGTTTAGGATGGATAGGTCCAAAATAGGTCTCCAATCTTTGCCCTTCCTTGGTACCAGGAATAGTCTGGAATAAAAACCTTGACCCTGTTCTTGTGCAGGTACCTCTTGAATAGCTTTCATGTCCCTGAGATCTGAAATTTGTTTTTGTGCCTCTGCCCTTTGATTGTGTGGCAGGTTTGGCATGCCTCTCATTTTTGGAAGGGTGTGAAAGTGGAATCTGTAGCCTCTGTCTATAATGTACAGGATCCATTTGTCTTTTGTGACAATATGCCAATTTTCCGAAAATAATGCCAGTTTTCCGCCTAAATGTGCTGCCATTTGAGACTTGCTTGGCATGCAAAGGGGAAAGTCATTGGTTCTGCTTTCTGAATGGCTGTGAACTATCCTCACCACCTCTTTGTGTAGGTGCTTGCCATTGTCTGCCTCTAAATGATCCTTGAGATTGCCCTCTACCCCTCGGGCGCCTGTATCTACCTCTTTGGGGTCTGTCCGTGGCTGGAAAGGACCAATTTTTTGAAGGCCAATTTCTACTGAAACGTGGAGGTTGTACCTGTAGGAAATCTTTCACTGTTTGCATTGATTTTGCCTTTTCCTCCATTTTCTTTAATACCTCCTCAGCTTTAACACCAAACAATACATCTTTTTGAAGAGGTGCATCTAGTAATTTAGCTTTGACACGATCTGGTAAGGTTTGCTCTTTGAGCCAAGCATGTCTACGTATGACTGATCCTGTAACAGCAGCTCTACATGCGGCCTCTAAAGCATCAAAACCACATTGCAAGGTATGTTTACCCACTTGCTCTGCACTATGTAACAAATCCTGCAACTCCTTCAAGTCTGGTTGTTCAGGTTTTGACATTTTGCTTTTCAACTGAGATAACAGAAACTGTTGATACTTTAACATATGGAACTGACAGTTTAATGCCCTCATGTGGTTAAGGTGGCCGAGGTGTATACCTTTTTCCCCCACCTTTCTAAAGCTCTGGAATCTCTCTCTGAAGGTAATGGATTTTTAGCAGTGGAGGCCTCAATTCCCTTGGGACCCTGTGAAATAGTTTCTGGGTCAGCCGCATGGCTTTTGTATAGGAATTGGTGTGAATCAGGAACCCGGTAATACCAGTCAGGCTTGACTGGAGCTGGAGGTAAAGAATCTGGGTTAAGGCTGGCCTCCGAATACACATCATCTAGTATGTCTAAGACAGGAGGTATTAGCCAGAGGCCTGTGCTGAGGGAGCAAGAGGAAATCCCTAAGCCTTTTCTTGGAGTCTGAGTACTCTTGGCCTTCCCAGTGGAAGTGTTCCCTCAAGTTATGTAAGGTTTCCCCAAAAGAGTAATCCTCAGGGGGGGGGGGGGGGACAGAGAGAATGGACTCCTCTGCATCAGAATCTTCAAAAGGGGAGTAAGAACGTTCCTGGTCTTCAGAATGTTCTGAAGTAACGGAGGCCTGGTCCGAGGAAGTGGATTCTTCCTCCACTCTGGGCCTTTTGTCCGAGGGGGGTTGAGAACCCCTGATGAGTAATCAAATCCTCAGCCATTTTGAGCATCTGCTTTTTAGGCATGGGGCCTTGAGAGGGGCCCTGTGGAGCTTGTCTTTTAGTATGCATGGCTGCTTTAGACTTAGTGAAAGCCTTGATGGAAAAAGAAGAAGGCCTGAAGACACCTTGAGAGGTGGCAGGCCTGTCTAAACTCTGAGTTTCCCCACCAAGAGTGGCTTCAGTATCTGTAGTTGGGGTGTGGGCCAAAGAGCCTGCGACCTCGGGCACAGAAGACACCGCCAATGTAGTGTCATCGGTAATCAGGGGCTGCGTAGGCGCCTCGCTGAGAACGGGAGCACCTGTAGTCGGCTTTAGCGTGGTGTCGGTAGAAGTCGCGGACCTCGTATGTCGGTCCTTATCTTTGTGTCTTTTACTCAAAACTGGAGTCGGAGTATCCGACGATATAATGTAATTAAACTCTTTGTCAAAATAGTGTTGGGCGAACTCCGCCCGACAGCTTAGTGCGTCTGTTAAATGTAGCACAAAAACGACAGGCCGAGACGTCGTGGTCTGGGCCTAAGCAAGGAATGCAGAGGGAATGAAAATCCTTATGCAGTATTTGCTTCCCACATGAAATGCAATTATTAACTTTGTCTGACATCAGTCTGAGGCAAGAAAAGTTTCCCCAACGGGGTACTTAGCTTTCAAGAAGACTTCGGTTGAAAAATATTCGTAATCTCAGGAGCTGGCCGACCGGCACTTGCGAACTGCTTCTGCTTCGGGCACCGCGCAGCAAGAAAGACTGAAGAAAATGGAGTTGGCTGGTTCTTTTATACCCCTGTCGCACTGACGTCAGGGAAGAAGCGACGACATCATACACCGGACCTAGACTTTGGAATTTGGCCGACCGAGGACCCGCCTGACGGCAGGAAAACCCATCTGTTATGACTGCAGCTGTATGCACGATGAACATCTGTGTGTTGCCAATTCCAGTTGGATGCTCTGACAGTGCCGTTAGGAACCAATCATCTAAGTATGGAAACACCTGGAATCCCTGCAGTCTCAGGTGAGCTGCAACTACTGACATACATTTGGTAAACACCCTGGGGGGGCTGTGGTGAGTCTAAAGGGCAGTGCTCAGAATTGGTAATGATGGCCTCTCAGCCACAAGCTCAAATGTCTCCTGGAGTGTCTGTCAATTTTTATGTGATAGTACACATCCTGGAGGTCTACTGAGCACATCCAATCACCCTCGCACAGTAATGGCAGAATGGACTGAACAGTCATTATGCAAAACTTTGACCTCTTGACAAACAGATTTACTTTGCTTAGGTCCAATATAGGCCACAGGACCCCAGTCTTTTGTGGCACCAAAAAGAAGTGTGAACAAGTTCCACATCCTTGTTGTTCAGTTAGGGCCCATGAAATTTACTCTTTTCTAGAAGTTTTTGAACTTCAATCATGGTGTGCTCCCCTCTGACTGGGTGGGACGTTGGAGAGTTTGCTTCTGGAGGGGGGTGGGAAGGAAGGAAAAGGGAATGTAATAACCTCTGGAAATTATGTTTAGCACCCTGATGTTATCAGTTTTGTCCAGGTATCTTGGTGCAATGACAATCTGTCCCCAACTGCCTCCACAATAGGTCAGTCAGGCAGTGCTTTAGGAGTGCTGATAGGGGGTTTTCAAAGAAGGGTTCTCTAAATCCCTGCTTCTGTGTATCCCCTCTGCCTCTCAGGCGACGTCTCCCATTAAATCTTCATC
The DNA here is from genome assembly GCF_019279795.1 of Protopterus annectens. Lineage (NCBI taxonomy): Eukaryota > Metazoa > Chordata > Ceratodontiformes > Protopteridae > Protopterus > Protopterus annectens. Next base: position 1,716,010,669 of record NC_056739.1, on the reverse strand, counting down.
CACTGCCTCTGGGTCAGGATTCTTTGGGAGAATCTGGAAAAGTGCCCAGAGACTTTCTGAATCACATTTTCTTCCCACTATGCTGGTTCCTCGAGAAAGGCCTCTCAGGGGAAGAAAACGTGATCCCTACATCAGACAGGGTCTTTCCCTCTTGCTCACTGTGGCCAAGTCTATCCTTGACCAATGGTCTGAACAAGGAAGGAGCACAGAAGGGGAAATTAGTAAAAGATGCCTCAAAGTGTACCACAAACCCATAAAGTCTCAACCAGGCATGTCTCCTGAGGGCTACGCCCGATCCTGCTGCTCGAGAGGTACCTTCCGCAGCATTGGAAAATTAACCTCAAAGAGTCAGACAAAGACATAAGAGTCGACAGTTAGGGAGAGACCTTGCTGAAGTCCTTCTCAGACATGCACTCAAAGAATTTGTGAGCTCCTTCATCAAATCTATTTGAAGACTCAAAGTGTGCCAAATAGTTTACCACTCTCAGCGTGAAGACTACCGAAGCATATACACGCTTCCAATGCAAGTCCAAGGCCAGAGACTCTTTGTGCGGGCAGGTGGACAAAGGAGGAGTTCTGCTCCACTACCTCCTTTGTGGCTGCTGACACTATGATGGCATCAACTGGAATACCTTTACTCCAGTGAGTACGATCCAACGAGGGGGGAGGGTTCAGGAACCTGGTGTGCTTGGGGACAGGTTCCATGGTGTCAGGTTTCTTACAAGCATGGCGGGAGACCAAATTAATAAAGCTCATTTGCTGTCAGACACCCAGGATGTAGATGGGTCCATCCCAAACATCAATTCCTCAGAAGAAGGGAGTTGGGCAGACCACCCATCCTTGTGCTTCAGGATCTCTAGGATACCTCCGAAGGGCATATCATCGGATGGATCCTTCTCCATCGAAATCGGTGTCCTAAGTCAAAGACTCCAAAGGACAGTCTATGTGCTTCCTCTTGCATGCCCTCTTTCAATACACCTCCTCCACGGGAAAGTCAGGGAAGGATAATGAAGAGTAAAGGGCCTGTAACAGACTGGGGCTGGAGGACTTCCTAGACAGACTGACTGGGACCAAGACTCAGTCCTGAGGACGAGTGAATAGATTCCAGGAGGAAGAGGAGACCCATCTCTAGGCCAAGAGAATGCCTTCACTGTCACCTAAAAGGCAGACAAACCTGGAGATCCTTCTTACAGTCTTGCCGAAGTAGAAAAAAAAAAAAAAAAAAAAAAAACACAACACCACACCAGATTCACATCCTCCAGACAACTCTGGCCACAAGCTGTCGAGAGCCGAAGCCCCGAGTGAGAAGAGATGGATCGTACCAGGTTGGAGCATAGACCACCCCCAGAGCCAGCACCGATGTCTCAGATCCAGGACCCATTCTGCTCAGATAGCATGGGAACTGAGCAGCTCTGGGACATTGCCAGAGTCATGGAAAGCACCATAGGTTCATAGGTTTATACTAGGCTATCTGCCCTAAGGCATTTATAAGCCTAGCCCAAAGTTTTGTGGCTTACGCCACCCCTTATATGAAAAAATACTGTGCCCATTAGTTTGTTGTGTCTCTGTCCAGCAGTGACACAGAGATGATTCCCGGGGTAAACCTACGATCTCCCATCCACAGGTCAAGATTTCTCTTGAACAGAGCCAGCGAGGTGCTCTGCCTCACATGGACCGGGATTTTATTCCACAGCATAGGGAGTCTCCGAGTGATAAATCTATCCCTCCAGCACGTCCTATTTATATCCATGCTAAGGTTTAAGTTGCTTGCTCTAGTGGTTTTGGTGGATTTGGATTTTTTGAGGTGGAGCATGTCCATTAATTCCGGGTTGGACATGGCCTTGTATGTCAGGCACATGTCACCTCTGAGCAGACGGTATGCGACTGAATAGAGCTGGAGTTTCTTCAATCTGGCAGCATATGACAGATTTTGGAGTCCCTTTATCCTTTTGGTGAGGAACTTTTGGGGTCTCTCCAATTGCTGCAGATGTCGGGTGAGATGCATCCCAAATGGGGCATTGTACTCTATCATTGGTCTGATAAGTGAAGAGTACAGGGGAACAATGACCTCACTAGATCTGGATGTGAATCCCTTCATGATCAGGTGGGCAATGTAGAAGGTCTTTCTAACCACTTTAGCAATGTGAGTGTCAAAAGAAAGGCCACTGTCAACCTGGGTCCCCAGGTCCCTGATAACCTCTTCTGTGCTTAGTGGATTGCCACCTATATGGTAGCTTGGGGTTACCTTGTTTTTCCCGAAGGGTACGACTATACATTTTTTGGCGTTTAACTTCAGGCCATGGCTCTGGCACCAGCTATCTGTTTCCGTGAGTCCCTTCTGAAGGATATCCGTGTCCGATGCACTTTCCACTATGGTGCCCAGTTTGCAGTAGTCTGCAAACTTTGTCAGCCAAAGTCCTCCCATGTTGGCCTGTACTTCTGAGAAGTAGATGCCGAACAATAGGAGGCCAAGGACCGAGCCCTGTGGGACACCACTTGTGACCGGCTAGGAGTCTGACATAGCACCAGAAACTCTAACCCTGTGGGTTCTGTCCTTAAGCCAGCTTGCAACCCATCTTGTGACATATGGGTTTACATTTAAGCTGGTAAGTTTTTCTACAATACCCGAGTGGGGTATTGTGTCGAAAGCCTTTGCAAGGTCAAGGTAGGCTGTATGGACTGCCTTTCCCTCATCAATGGCCTTGGTGACTGTTTCGAAGAAGTCGACCAAGTTCAAAAGGCATGATCTGCCCTTGACGAAGCCAAACTGGGTCGGGTCCAATGTCTGCAAGTCCCCTATATCTTTGTTTATGAGCTCCATTATGATCCTCTCCATAGCTTTGCAGACTAGACTTGTTAAGCTTATGGGGCAGTAATTACCAGGGTCCGTAGAGGCACCGCCTTTGTGGAGTGGGACCACAGTTGCCGTACGCCACTCCTTGGGCACGTATCCTGTGGTAAGGCTGAGATTAAACAGCTGCCTTATGTGCGGGTTTAATTCCTTGTTTAGCTCGTGTAGCACACAGCCGGGGACACCATCCGGTCCTATTGATGCTGTGTTTTTAGCTTTAGAGAGAGCAGCTTTCACCTGCGCATTTGAGATGTCTGAGAGGCTACACTCCACTGGGATATTTATCTCTCCTTTAGGGGGGGAGAGGGGGGTGAAGTTTGCACTGAACCTGTCTGCCAGTATGTTGGCAATGTCTGTGGGTTCAGTGATTTTTGTATCATTTTGGACTAATTCTGAGCATATCTGGGAGTTTCCACCCAGGTTCCTAACATAGCTGAAAAAGGCCTTATGATTGTCCTTTGAATCCATGGCAATTTTTCTCTCAAAATTGGCCTTAGTTGATTTTATGAGTACTCGTATTTTTTTACCAATAATGATCAGGGGTGACTTCCCTTTTATGGATTTTGTTCCATCATGTAATAGCTTTCTCCTCTTATTGTAAAGTTAGCCAATGGCTGGGGTCCACCAGACTGGACGTTTGCCCTTTGTGGAAAGAGTCTTGGTTTTATTTGGGATTGCCTGATCCATGCAGTCCTGGAGGTGTTCATAGAAGGCATTTGTAAGGGCTTCCGCAGCTTGGGTTGTGGTTTCCACTGGCTCAGGGGCCTTGAAGGATACCACACCAGTCTTGAGTAGTGTGAAGTTTGCTTTAGATAAGCTCTTCACTGTGGTCTTTTTTGTTTGGGGTGGGGGCGGGATGTGGATTTCCAGTGAATAGTTTATGATCAGATCTCACCAATGAGGGATATACTTCCGGTGTGGAGCATTTTGTCCCCATGTTTGTGATAATGAGATCTAGTATATTTTCTCCTCTCGTGGGAACAGTGACTAGCTGTTCCACGGCATTTGAATTTATGAACTCCAGGAACCGTTGGGCTAGAAAGTTAGGGCTTGCGTAATGTTCCCAGTCTATATTCGGGTAGTTGAAGTCACCCAATATGATGGTGTTTGGAGATACATTTATACCCTCCAGTGTCTTCAGGAAGGCTGTGTGGGGTTCCTGAGTTTGAGAGGGTGGCCTGTAGCATGCTATAATTTGTAGAGCAGTTTTGCCTATGGTTAGTTGCACCTGGATGGTTTCCGAAGCTTCGTGCGTTGCCACCAACCTGGAGGTGTGGGTATCCTTTATGAATATGGATACACTTCCTCCTTTTGTGGTGTGGTCCGGGTTTTGGGGCCGGAATGCATGATATGAGTTAAAACCTAATAGTGCCGGGTGCTCTCAGGAGCCTTGAACCAGGTTTCAGTTACAGCACAGACATCGATGTTCTCCATACTGAGAAGGGCCTCGAGTTCGTGCATTTTGAGATTTAGACTTCTGGCATTGAGCAGCATTACCCTCAGTTTCTTCCCATTTTTGTTTTCTAGGGTGGTAGGTTTAGAATTTGAGCCTTGCCTAAAAAAGGCACTATGGGGGTAGCAAGAGCCTTAGCCAATATCCGGAATCCCAGGGGTGACAGGTGCAAGCCGTCCCTTGCGAAGCAGCGTGGCTTGTCAAGCATGTCATCCCACACAGACAGACACTGGATCCCCTTTGAATGACACCAGACATTAAGCCAATTGTTAAAGCTGATCATCTTGTCTCTATATTGTGGCATCATTCTTGGTGAAGGAAGGATACTGCTCAGGGTCAGGGTCATACCTGCCTGGGCTACATAATCAGAGAGCTCCTCTAGGTCTCTTTTCATGTAGTCCAGGGAGGTACGTCTCAGGTCGTTCACACCAGCATGGACAATGACTGTGTCATATTTGCACTTGCCGTGGAGTGACCTGAGTGCTTGTGTTGTGTGGCGGATTCTAGCGCCCGAAAGGCAGCTTACTGTGACCCTCTCCTTGTTCATCCTGGTGAGTGGGACGTCAGTGTGTCTGACTATGGAGTCACCTATGACAAGTATGTTTGGTGTTGTATTTGGCCTCAAGGGCTGTGACTGCTTTGCACACTGATTTTGTGGTTTAGTTGTTGCTTGTGGGGTGTCTTGAGGTAGCAGTTGTTTGGGTGTCTGCTTTGGAGGCCTCTGCTGTTTAGGTAAATTTTTACTCAGAGCCTCCGAGTATGTCTTTGTGTGTTTGATTCAGTGGTGTGGTAGCATTATGTGAGGCTGGTTTTGTGGTGTGTGTAGTTGCCTTCTCCTCCTGTCTGGTCTTGCCAGTCCTGAGTTGAGAGAGCTCAGCCTCCAGTTTGGCTAAATAGCTGCATCTCTCGCAAGTATTTGTGTTATGTGGGAAGAGGAGAGGGTTGTCTGTGTACATGAGGCAGTTATAACATTGCCTCAAGATTCCCAGATTCACCAGCTGGACCGGAGAGGAGATTTGACAACTGACCTTTGGACATGCTAGAATAATATTGGGAATTCCTTAATAATTGAAAACAAGGGCCAGTGGGGAGTGAGGGTGTAGTGCTTTTAATTTTTAGTGCTGACTTATATAATTGCTTTAGTGAGCAAGTGCCAGGTAACTTGAGTGCAATGTGTTACAAGTAACTAAATGCAAAAACGACAAACAGTAACTTTCTTTCAAGTGAAACAAGGAAATAAGTACAGTAAGCAATGCAGATATCACTAGTGATCCACAGAAGCGCTGAGAAGCCACGTATTAGGTTGAATTTGCGTTCCAGGGAAATAACAAGCAAACAAACAACAAGCATATAAACAAAGCTAGATTCAGCAGGCCTGGATCTAGTCTATGCTACAGCAAACAAGATGTACCAATTTCAGTACGATACAGTTCAAATATTCAGGCACTATAAACCTTTAACCAGAAATTCCCAGCTCAGAAGGGCAGAGTCCAGCCTCTTCTCCCACAAGAGTGCAGACCACGAACCTTCTTAATGTAAAATAACTGGCCTGAAGCCCAAGTGCTTAAACTAGAACTAATACACTTGGACACTGGGATCTCAATCAGCAGTTGACAACTTAGAAGGATGAAAGCTACCTGTCCTGCCACCACAGTGATTGCCACAAACCTTCCTAATGTAAAACAACTGGTCTGAAGCCCAAGTGCTTAACCCAAAAGACTTAGAATGATAGCTACACTTTAATCAAGTTACAACCAAGCAGTAATAAATACAATTGAATACTTTAGAGAATGACTGGATTAGTGCTCAAGTTACACAATCAAAGCTAGATCCAGCAGGCCCGAATCCAGTCTATGCCACAGCAAACAAGGCGCACCAACTCCAGTAAGAAGCAGTTAAGATATGCATGCACTATAAGCCTTTAACCAGAAATTCCCAGCTCAGAAGGGCAGAGTCCAGCCTCTCCTCCCACAAGAGTACAGACCACGAACCCTCTTAATGTAAAATAACTGGCCTGAAAGCCCAAGTGCTTAAACCAGAATTAATACACTTTTAGAATAACAGACACTGAGCCCTCAATCAGCAGTTCCCAACCTAGAAGGATGTAAGCTACCTGTTCTGCCACTACAGTGCAGACCACAAACCCTCTCAGTGCAAAACAACTGGTCCGAAGCCCAAGTGTTTAAACCAAAAGGCTTAGAATGAGTTACACCAAGCAGTAATAAATACAACTGAGTATTTTTAAGATGATGCAAAAGTAAAATGAAGTAGGTAGAAACACATGTACAGTATAAGCAGATGAAAATTTTTTTTTTTTTTTTTTTTTTATCTGAACAAGTGCTGAGATCAAAGAAACAGATTTGAGTGCTGAAACTAGAAAACTGGCTAGTTATAAGGAAAAAAACAAGCTAGAAGGCTTCCCTCAAACACAGAAGGGCTTGGGGGCTCAGAAGCCTACAAATAGTCTATACCACTTAACAGGAAAGGCAGGAAATAAGCTTATTTTTTTTTTGTCCGTTTCCCAGATGCTCTCTTTGTACACAGTAGGAGTGCCTGAAATCAGAATATGATCTCACTGCACTCAGTTCAGTGAGCAAATAAGATGGGCCCAGAGGCAGGCTGAGGGGCGGGCAGTTTCAAGGCCACTAAGATTAACACCAAAACAAAAACAGGGAGGGTGGGTGAGAACTAACTGAAGAGCAGAGTTAAAACTGCCAGTTCAGTTAATATTCCTACAACACAGTTTAAATCAAATTAAATGCTGCAATTTTTTTTAAAAAAGTGCAGATAAAGGTACTTAAATTCTCTTATACGTCCAGTTGAATATAACCAAGTTCTTAGCCGGACAAAGCTGAGGTTTTTAAGCAGAAAATATTTCACACTGTACCACTTAAATAGGCAAGGACAGGAAATCAAAGAATGTGGCTACCCCCACACCTGTAATTACTAGTAAATAACAAAATTCAGCAAACACTAACTTCAGTTCAAGTTACTGAAGAGCAGAGTTAAAACTGCCCGTTCAGTTAATATTCCTTCAACACAGTTTAAATCAAATTAAATACTGTATTTTTTTAAAAAAGTGCAGATAAAGGTACTTAAATTCTCTTATACGTCCAGTTGAATATAACCAAGTTCTTAGCCGGCCAAAGCTGAGGTTTTTAAGCAGAAAATATTTCACACTGTACCACTTAAATGGGCAAGGACAGGAAATCAAAGATCCTCAGCTCTGACAAAGTTCTCTGTCAGGGTATCTAGATCCTAGGGTTCCAAAGCAGAATTTCAGATTGAAAGAGGAGTTGCAATAAGTGGTGACTAGGATCTCAAGATCAAAGATGAGACTGAGATGGCAAAAGTCCTACCTCAGTCTGAGCCTTGAGCAAACTCTGAAAGTCTAAAGCACCTAGAGAAGATTGAAGAGTGGGTAGACTTCGCTGGAGATGGTGATTTCTCCTGTTTCAGCATATGTCTCCAAGATCTCGGACCCGAAGACCTATTCAGAGGAGGTGAACTACAATTCAAAACCATCTTCATAGTTATTGGACCTGACATAGGTCAGATTCGTGAAGGCGTCACATCAGGCAAAAATAACATCGGCACCAAAGAACTCCTCTGATCCGAAGGAGACCTGTTCTTACTCTCATCAGACAGTAGCGGATCCAACAATTTTTGCTTTTTCTCTGCAAGTTATGTAGAAGCCCCGGAGAAGGCTGAAGGGGCCAGTTACTTTTTTTTTTTTTGGAGACTCCAGGCTTGCTAGATACTTGATTAGGCAAGAGAAAAGCTATAGTTAACTCTATGATGAAGTGGAAGACAAAGGATAGCAAATAATCACTGAAATTTAAACACTTAACTGAAATGTAGCTAGAGAGCAGGGCAATTCCTTCTAGCCAGGAAGGTGGTAAACGAGATCTGAGAAATTAGAGGAGGTGCAGGGCATTATGGGGGAGGAAGAAGCTCGAGACTTGTATCATCAGTCTTTTGGAACAGCCGGTTCAGATCGGATGTCAGATCCAAGGACCCTGTGGTGAGGAAGAATGAAATGGACATCATCAGATTCTCGGTTTTCAATTTAGACTCCTATAAAGAAGGAACACCCATGTGGGAAGATTCCAAAGCCATGGTACCTTGAACAACAAGCTTAAGGCACCAATTTTCAAGATCCAATGCCACAACAGAGAAGAAAGACAACTGCACAGGGAACAAAGGCCTGGCACTTTATTATCTTATTGACATCTGATTACCGGGAAAGTACGACTGGGTAGGAGCCCATTTTCAGCAGGGCCCCAGGAAGAAACGCTCGAAAGTATTACAAAACATTTTAAGAATAATAATTTTACACTACAAAAAACAAATATAGTTTAATTACATCAGATTAGACATAATACGAAAACATCGATTAAGAACAGATGCAAGTTATTCAACAACGATTTAATAATTAGGTTTAATTTCTCTGTAAACTAACATTTCTCTAAGTTAGTATAATAAAAACAGGAACTGCAATATAAAATGAGAGAAAAGCAGGCTTATGGTATACTTAGAGAGAAAGCCAAAGGAGAGAAATTGATAGACGTAAGGAAGTGAGTGAAGAAGGGATGGATAGTAAAGAGATGTAATGTATGAATAGGTATTTTGTCTACATTTTGATACAGTTTATACTGGCGATGGTGCTGATAGATATTTATGAAAGTGTTCCACACCTATATATAAAAAAAAAAAAAAAAAAAAAAAAAAAAAAAAAAAAAAAAATACTCCTGCCCTTATGAGGAATTTGCCTCGCATAATCACATTTCCTCTTTCTGAATGACATGAACTAAAATAAACAAAGCTAACAAGAAAATATGAAGAGTCCCCAGCAGGGTGTTTACCTGTCCAAGGCTCAATAGTCTGCACCCAATTGTATTACCTACAGACCAAATACAACCTGCTGTATTTGGACTGGCAACAAAGTTGTTCTGAGGGCTTTGGGCTCATATGTCACATATGTACCTCATGCTGCAGACATAGAACATATCGTACAGAACATGGAAGGACCAAGCCTTTAGTCTGCTGGCCAGACATACAGCACATGAAAGGGCCAAGGCTTAAATATGACGGCCAGACATATGGCTACCCTTAACAGGATATCCCTACAATAAGGAATACTGCAACAGTGATCAAGGAAGGAAGTACAGTTGTGTACCTACCATAAATGGTACCATACCATTGGTACCATAAATGTAGATGTTAGAGTGCATTCACTGTTGCAGTCATCACATTTGGGTTATCTGCCTGCAGGTAGCCCTCAGCCGGCCTGAATGCCAGAGTCTTCGGATTTCTGCGTTCTCTTCCATGACGTTAGGTCATCAGGGATATATAAAACATGCAGCCGACGCCATTACATCAGTTTTTCTTGCTCCAGATATAAAGTGCCCCCACAATAGGAAGCGAGTATATGGTATGGTACACCCCCATCAAAAAGCAAATACACCAGAAAAAATAAATATACCAACAAGAAGAAAAGGTAGAGCCAAGAGAAGTCAGGGGGCTGGAGGGCGGGTAACCAGGACAGCAACAGTGAATACACTCGAACATCTACATTTATGGTAAGTGTACACAACTGTACTATGTTCTTCGTGTTTCACTGTTGCTGTCATCACATTTGGGTTGATTCCCAAAGCTAAGGGAAGGAGGAGGAAGTTAAAGAGCATTAGGGCCAGCTATTAAGCTCTGCAAGACTGCAGTGGCAAATCCAGCTCGGTTTTTTGAAAAGATAGGCTTGTGGTTATGCTTGGTGAAGGTATGTACAGAGCTCCAGGTAGCAGCTTCTAGGATGTCCCTGGTAGGGACTCCTCTGAGAAAAGCCGCAGAGGTAGATGCAGCCCTGGTGGAATGTGATCTTATCCCCTGTGGGGTAGGTTTTCCATGGTGCTTGTAGCAGAAATGAATGCAATGGGCTATCCACTTGGAAATGGTTTGCTTTGAAATGGCCTTCCTCTCTGCCTGTGCAGCAAAGCCAACTAGCAGCTGTTCATATTTTCTGAGAGGCTTAGTCCTGTCCAAATAAAAAGTACAGTTTTGTACCTACCATAAATTTAGATGTCCGATAGGTATGCATCTGCAGTCATCACATATGGGTTGTCCTGCCTCAGGCAGCCCTTCTGTCGGCCGGATTCCAAAGTCTGGGTCCAGCGTCGGCTGATGTCGCATTTTCCCCGACGTCAGAGCGCCTGGGGTATAAAAGCATCAGCCGACGCCATCTTCCTCAGTTTTTCTTGCCCCAGGTGCCCTCTAAGGAAGGCTAAATTTGGAGAGATGCATTTAAAAATCCAAACATGCACAATAATATAAAAACAAATACACCATAATAGATCCCCCCAGCTAGCTATAAGAGGGGTAAGTACCAAAGAAATACCACAGAAGGGAAGGAGGGAGGGTAAACCTGACTGCAGATGCATACCTATCGGACATCTACATTTATGGTAGGTACAAAACTGTACTATGTCCTTCAAGGATGCATCTGCAGTCATCACATATGGGTAGAATACCATAGCCAATCTGGGGGTGGAGGAACTATGTAAAGGATGGTGTAGCTAAAATGCCCTGCAGGACTGCCGTAGCAAAGCCTACTCTGGATCTGGAATATAAAGGTAAATTGTAATGCTTGGCAAATGTATGCATGGAGCTCCATGTAGCAGCTTCTAAAATGTCCTTGGTAGCCACCCCTCTTAAGAAGGCTGTGGAGGTGGCTGTGGCTCGCGTGGAATGAGGTCTAATGTTAGCAGGCACAGTTTTTCCATGAAAGGAGCAACAGAAACGAATGCAATTCCATATCCATTTTGAAATTGTCTGTTTGGAAGTTGCTTTTCCTTAATAAACCAGCAGCATATGCTACCAACAATTGGTCAATTTTTCTGTAACCTTTAGTTCTGTCCAAGTAGTAGCGCAACTGTCTGTGCATGTCCAGGGTGTGCAGAAGTTTCTCCCCTTTGTTTTGTGGATTTGGAAAGAAGGTAGGCAAGTGAATAGCTTGATTTAATGAAACCCTGGATACTACCTTTGGCATAAATGTAGGACTGGCTCTCAATGAAACTCTGTCCTGATGAAAAATAAGGAATGGCTGTACTGCCATAAGGGCCTGTAACTCAGATACTCTTCTTGCTGAGGTTATGGCCAGAAGGAAAGCAGTCTTCCAAGACAGGAACTGTAGTTCTGCAGATGCTGCTGGTTCAAAGGGAGGCAGTGTTAGTTTTTCCAACATGAAATTAAGGTCCCAAGTAGGTAGAGGTGGTTTCCTTGGAGGATTGAAGTTTTTGATTCCTCTTAGAAACTGTCTTAGGAGAGGATGAGAGAAAACAGGTGGATCAGTATTGTACTCTACTGAAATTGCTGAAGCATGAATTTTAATGGAAGAGTAAGACAGACCATTGTGGAACATTTCTGCCAAGTATTCCAGGATATGTGCCATGTTCATCACTGTCGCATCTAGGCCCTTTGTGGTGTTCCAAATGTGAAATCTTTTCCATTTTGCTGAATATGCCTTTCTTGTGGAAGGCAGGCGAGCTTCCATAATAATATCTTTCACTCTCGGAGATAGCTTGTCCTGAGGAGGAGTCAAGGTATTTTCCAGGCTGTTAGTTGCAAGGTTTTCAGGTTGGAATGCAGAGTTTTGTAATTGTGCTGTGTCAGCAGAAGTGGCCATAGAGGAAGAGGCCATGGTTTCGTGCGTGACAGGCTCTTTAACAGTGGGTACCAGTGCTGTCTTGGCCAATCCGGAGCTATCAGAATCACTTTTGGCTGCTCTGTCCTGATCTTCAGTAAAACCTTGGTCATTAATGGGAGAGATGGAAATGCATACACTGTTAGAGTTCTCCAGCTGAAAGAGAGGGCGTCCACTTTCCATGCTTGTGGGTGGTATGTCCTTGAGCAGAATTTCTTCAGTTGATGATTGTGGGGGGAGGCAAAAAGATCAAAGTCCAGCCTCCCCCATGATTGTGTTATCTGTAGAAAGATGTCTGGGTGCAGCATCCATTCGTGTGCATCCATGATATTTCTGCTTAAGCTGTCCGCCAGTATATTGTCTTTCCCTGGCACAAACTGGGATTGTAGCTGTATATTGAGTTTCAAGGAAAGTTCCCATAGACTCATTGCCAGCCTGCAAAGAGGATAGGAATGGGTGCCTCCTTGCTTGTTTATGTACCACATAACCGTGGTGTTGTCTGTCCTTATTAGCAGATGGCCATGATGCAAAGGATTTGAAGGCTTCGACTGCATGTATCACTGCCAGCATTTCCTTTTGGTTTATGTGCATGCGTAGCTCTTTTTGTGACCATAGACCTTGAATGCATCTGCCCTCCATGTGCGCTCCCCATCCATGGTCTGAAGAGTCTGTTGTAATGGTTTGGTTGGCTATTGGTTTGCTGAAAGGCAGACCCCTGTTTGACTGGCTTGCTTGAGCCCACCATAGAAATTCCTTTTGAAGGCATGGAATGAGTGGTATCAAAGTTTCCAGGCTGTGACTGTGCTGAGTCCATAAACTCCTTAGGTACCATTGTAGTTTCCTCATATGTAGTCTTGCTTGCGGAATCAGAAGGATGCAAGAAGCCATGTAACCCAGGGCCTGCAGGATTTTCCTTGCAGTCTGCTGGGTTTGTCTTGTCAGATTTTTGAAGTAATCTGGTAGTTGATTTTGTTTTTCTTCTGTGATGAAGGCCATTTGGGTGGTTGTATCTAGATCTGCACCCAGAAAGGTTATTCTTTGGGATGGAACAAGTCTTGATTTGTGAAAGCTGACTGTATATCCCAAGGCCTGAAGTATGTGGATGGCATAATTCAAGTGTTCTACCAAAGTTTGTAGGCTGAATTACAGGAGCTGGCCGACCGGCACTTGCGAACTGCTTCTGCTTCGGGCACCACGCGGCAAGAAAGACTGAGGAAGATGGCGTCAGCTGATGCTTTTATACCCCAGGTGCTCTGACGTCGGGGAAAGTGCGACATCAGCCGACACCGGACCCCGACTTTGGAATCCGGCCGACCGAAGGGCTGCCTGAGGCAGGACAACCCATATGTGATGACTGCAGATGCATCCTTGAAGGACATTCTAAGTTGTCTGTGCACGTCCAGAGAGTACAGTATTTGTTCCTCTGTTTTGTGGATTAGGGAAAAAAAAATAGGCAAATTAATGGATTGATTAAGGGCCACACTAGACACCAACTTGGGCATAAAGGAAGGATTAGTCCTGAGGGAAATCCTGTCCGCATGGAAGATAAGGAATGGTTCCACTGCATGAGGGCCTGTAATTCAAACACTCTTCTTGCTGAAGTGATGGCTACAAGGAAGGCTGTTTTCCAAGAAAGGAATTTCAACTCTACTGTTGCAGCTGGCTCAAAGGGGGGAAGAGTGACCTTTTCCAATACAAAGTTAAGGTCCCAGGCTGGAGTGGGAGTTCACCTGGGGGGTCTTAAATTTTTGGCCCCTCTAAGGAATTGTTTTAGCAAGGGGTTAGAGAAGAGGGGTGGCTCAGTATTATAATATGCTGAAATGGCAGAGGCATGAATTTTAATTAACGAGAAGGATAGTCCCCAGTGGAGCATTTCTGTTAAATACTGTAGAATATGAGGTAAGCTGGGCACCGTTTTGCTCATCCCCTGAGCCTGGCTCCAGGAACAGTATCTTTTCCACTTTTCAGCATAGAATTTTCTAGTGCTAGGCCTCCTTGCCTCCAGAATGACATCCAGCACCTGCTTACTGAGGGATGCTAGAGGAGAGCTCAAGGAATTGGCCGGGCTGCAAGATTCAGGGTTTGAAGCTGAGGGTACAGAATCTGGCCCACCTGCTGGGATAGCAGGGAAGGGGTCTGAGGCAGGTGCCATGGTTGCAGCAGTGTCATACTGCGCAACAGGGGGTACCAGTGCTGGCGTGGCCAGTCTGGTGCAATCAGTATTATCCTTGGCTTGTCCTGTTTGATCTTTAGTAGAACCTTCGAGAGGAGAGGCAGAGGGGGAAAGGCATAAACCAAGAGGCTTTTCCAGGTAAAGGGCAGGGCATCCACATTCCAAGCTTGACTGTGGGAAGTTCTTGTACAGAATGTGTTCAATTGGTAGTTCTGAGGAGAGGCAAACAGGTCTACCTCTGGAGTCCCCCACTTGTTCTTTAAGAGGTTAAATATTTTGGGTTCTAGTTTCCATTCGTGTGGGTCCATGAGATTTCTGCTTAAGCCGTCTGCCAGTGAATTTAGTTTGCCTGGCAGGTACTGAGCTTGTAGGTGTACTTGGTAACTCAAGGCTGTGTTCCAGAGAGCCATGGCTAGCCTGCAGAGAGGGTATGAGTGGGTTCCCCCCTGCTTGTTTATGTACCATGTAACTGTGGTGTTGTCTGTCTTCACCAACAGTTGTACTGGAAGAATACGGTCTTTGAAGGCTGTCAGAGCATTCTGTACAACTAACCTTTCTTTTTGATTGATATGCAGGGGCATCTGACTCTGGTTCCATTTGCCCTGAATGCACTGCCCTGCCATGCGAGTCTGATGCATCTGTTAGGGTTTGGGCGGCAGGAGGTAGATTGAAAGTTAGTCCCTTGTTGTGGTAGCAGGCCTCTGTCCACCAAAAGGACCTCTGTCTTTATACATGGAATGATAGAAATCACCGTTTCCAGGTCCTGAGAATGTTGACACCATAGGCTTTTTAAATACCATTGAAGTTCTCATATACACTCTTGGGGAATTAGTAGAATGCAAGAGGCCATGAATCCCAGGGCTTGCAGTATTTTCCTTGCAGATAGCTGGGGTTTTGTGGACAATAGTTTGAAGTAGGTTGTCAAATAAACTTGCTTCTCCGGAGCAGGGAATGCCATCTGGGAAGTTGTGTTCAAGCTTACTCCCAGGAATACAATCTGTTGGCAGGGTCCTAGGCGAGATATCTTTTCATTGATGGTGTACCTCAGTGAGGTTAGAAGTTTCTTTACGAATGCCAGGTGTTGTAATAGCAAGCCCTAGCTTTCTGCCTGAATCAGACAATCATCCCAGTATGGATAAATATGAATATTTCTCTGCATGCAAAATGCAATGGCTGGAGCTAGACACTTTGTGAATACCTTGGGCACAGTAGATAAGCCAAAGGGAAGTGCAGAGAACTGATAGTGCATGAAGCCTGCCCTGAAGCGTAGGTATTTCCTACAAGATTCCCTTATTGGGATATGCAGGTAAGCTTTAAGTCTAGGTTGCCAGCCAGGCATCCTTGGCTAACATACAAAGAAGCTGTTGAAGAGTTAGCATTTTGAATTTTGGAACCACCAGAAAGGTGTTGAGAATAGAGAGGTCCAGGATAGGATGCCAGGAGTTGTCTTTTCTGGGTACAAGAAAAAGTCTTGAATAGAAACCTTGTCCCCTTTGTTCTGCTGGGACAGTGTGAACAGCCCTGATACTGAGAAGAGAAAAAACCTGCTGTTGGGCCTCTGCCCATTGATTTGGGGATAGGTCTGGCCAACCATTTGGTGTTGGTAGTGTGTGGAAGTGTAATCTGTATCCTTGGGAAACTATGTTCAAAACCCATTTGTCCTGGGTAATGAGTTCCCAGTTTTTTGCATGCAGGGCGAGCTTTCCTCCTAAGGGAGCAGGTAGTTAAGCAGGGCTTTAAGCAGGGCTTGGAAGGTTTAAGGTTAAGTCATTGTGCTATTTTTTTCTGTAGGGGGGTGGCTTACTACTCCCTGCTTTGAAAGTGGGAGCCCCCCCGCTTAGATCTGTGCATAGTGTGAGACTGTAGTCTAGGTGGTTTGCTGTTCCTGGGTTTGGACTGAGAAGGCCTGGAAAGGACCAGCTCTTTGAAGGTCAATGCCTACTGAATCTTGAGCCTGTACTTGTAGGAAATCTTTAACAGTTTGCAAAGATTTAGCTTTTTCCTCCATCCTTTTGAGGCCTTCTTCTGCTTTGTTGCCAAAAAGGTAGTCTTGGTTTAAGAGAGCATCCAGTAATTTAGCTTTAACGTGATCTGGCAAGTTTTGTTCCTTAAGTCAAGCATGCCTTCTAAGTACACATCCAGTGAAAGCAGCCCTGCAAGATGCTTATAAGCATCAAAACCACTTTGCAAACTAGGTTTACCAACTTGCTCTGCAGAATGTATTAAATCTTGCAATTCTTTGTGTTCAGCACAGTCAGGAATCATCATTTTCTGTTTAAGTAGTCCCATAATATGCTGCTGATACTTTAACATACGAAACTGACAATTTAAAGCTCTAATGGCCAAAGTAGCAGAAGTGTATACCTTCTTACCCCATCTGTCTAAGGCTCTAGAATCTCTACCAGAAGGGGTAGGATTTTTGGCAGTAGTAGCCTTAATTCCTTTTGGTCCTTGGGAAATGGTCTCTGGATCCGCAGAAGGATTCTTGAAGAGGAATTTGAGAGAGTCAGGTACTCTGTAGTACCGGTCAGGCTTTCTGGAGCTGGAGGTAAAGTGTCTGGGGTAAGGCTAGATTCCAAGAAAGCATCATCTACAATGTCCAGAACAGGAGGGATAGCTAAAGGAGTAAGAATTCCTCAAGTCTCTTTTTGGACTCAGAGTAATCCTGGCTTTGCCAGCGGAAATGCTCCCTAAGAGTATGCAAGGTTTCACTGAAGGAAATATCTTCTGGAGGGGAAGCAGAGGGAGAGGGAATGGAATCCTCTGCATCAGAATCCTCATAAGTAAATAAGGGCAAATCCTGGTAATCAGAAGGAGCAGAAATATCAGATTCCTGATCAGAAGAATCAGAAAGAAATTCAGTTCTAGGTCTCTTAGAGGAGGAAGGCTGGCTTCCCCTAATTACGGCAATAAGGTCTTCAACCATTCTAAGCATTTGTTTTTGAGGCATATGGGCCTGAGCCTGCAGTTTGGTAGTCTGTTTTCTAGGCGTAGTGCGAGTTTTTGGCCTGGATGAAAACTATGGCGTCGGTTTAATATGAATGTCTGCAGGCCTGAATACACCCTCAGAAGCCGGTGCCTGCACAGCAGCTCCAGACCCATCCAAGGTAGAGACATACCAGGTTCCATAGTCGAAGAAGCATCTTGCGGCATATCGGACTCCGAATGGGTCTCAGTAAAGGCCTGTGAATCTCAAGTAGCGGACATCAGGGGTTGCGAAAGCGTCTCACTGAGTACCGGCGGACTGGCGACTAGCTTAATGAAAGCATAGTTGGCAGTTTTGGACCCATGCAGTATGTCTCTGTCTTTATCCTTGCGTTTTTTCGGAAGATCGGTAGTCGGATGGCCTTAACGAAGTCATTCCGGAGTACTGAGATAGACTGCGAAAGTAATCGGCTGCAAAAACAGCCTGACGACTAATAGTTCGGGGGTTGAACAAGGCACAAAACCGACAGCGAGAGATGTCATGGTCTGGGCCTAAACAGGGGATGCAGTAAGAATGAAAATCTCTACGAGGTATTTGCTTTCCACAAGCATGACAATTGTTAACTTTTACTGACATCGGTTGGAGCAAGTAAAAGGATCCCCAAAGGGGTACTTATCTTTTTTTGAAGACTTTGGGTCTGAAACTTGAAAATGAAAATTTCAGGAGACAGCAGACCGGCTCTTGCGAACTGCTTTTGCTTCGGGCACCGCACACAAAGAAAGACTGATGTAATGGTGTCTGCTGCATGTTTTATACCCCTGACGACCTGACATCATGGAAGAGACCGCATCGGACGCGGAAATCCAAAGACTCTGGTATTCAGGCCGGCTGAGGACTACCTGCAGGCAGAGAACCCAAATGTGATGACTGCAACAGTGAAACACGAAGAACATCACTGCTTTGATGGGCTCCGATAACATCCCAGGATGTTTAACAGCAGTCTGCTTTTGGATTGCAAGAGAAAGGACCAATCTTTAGAGGGATAGTTCCTGCTAAACCTAGGTGGCTGAACTTGGAACATTAAATCACAGTTTGCACAGATTTAGCTTTGAATTCCATCTTCTTAATACAGATTCAGCATTAAGCCCAAAGAGGAAGTAGTTGTCTAGAGCAATCCAAAAGGTTTGACTTGACATGCTCAGGGAGAGATATGTCCCCTAGTCTTCTAATAATAGAGCCAGTAGCTGCAGTCTGGTTGGAAGCCTCCATAGCATCATAGTCACAGTGTAAGAATGCCTAGCTACAGTGACAAATGCCTAACAATTCCTTGGAAAGGTTCTTGTCTTCAAGGGTAGTGATTTTTTGCTTCAGCTTATCCAAATGATCTCCTGGTATTTAATCATGTGGAATTAGTAGTTAAGTGCCCTCAAAGCCAAGGTGGCAGAAGTGTACACTTTTTTTGCCAAATCTATCAAGTGCCAGACTCTCTTCTATCAGCTGGGTAAAGGGTTTTTAGAGGCAATGGCTCTAGTTCCTTTGGGTCATGGGGTGACCACTTCTGGATCAGCAGAAGGGTTCTTAAAAGGACGTGTATGAGAGTCCAGCACCCTATAAATCCCAAGTGGTTTTCAAGGGGCTAGAGGAAGAGAATCAGGATTCAAAGAGGAATCCAAGAAAACATCCTCCTCAACCTCTAAAATGGTAGAAAAGGCAAGAGGCTTGTTCATAGGCTCATAAGTATGTACTAGGCTAATGGCCTTGGAGCCTTTACAAGCCCAGTCTACAGAATTGCCCTGGCATCATTTCACCCTACGTTAATTCCCAGTGCCTCTATCAAGTACAGCCACTTGAGTGATCCCTGGGGTTAACTTTCTATTACCCATCCACTCATCAAGATTTCTCTTGAAGACAGGTCAAGGAATTTCCTAATCCTCTTTTTGGATTACAGGTAATCTTCTGCTTCCCCATTGGAAATGTTCCCTCATGGCATGAAGAATTTTTCCAAAAGTAATGTCCCAAGGGGAAGCAGCAGGAGCCAAATTTTCTTCAGAATCTGAATCCTCAAATGAAGTCACGGAGGGCCCTGCATCAAAAAAGTACAGGTTTTGTACCTACCATAAATGTAGATGTCCGATAGGAATGCGTCTGATGTCCTTACAAATGGGTTGTCCTGTCGTCAGGCAGCCCTTCGGTCGGCCGGATTCCAAAGTCTGGGTCTGGCCTCGGCTGGTGTCGCACTTCACCCGTCATAGCTGCAGTTATTCGGGTATAAAGGCATCAGCCGACGCCATTTTCCTCAGTGTTTCTTGCCCCAGATGCCAGGTGCCCTCTTGGAAGGCTAAATTTGGATAAATGCCAATGATTCCAAATAGTAGAGAGCAAACACAAAAAATAAGCATGTATGTACATGTATACAAACAAAATAGATCCCCCCCAAGCTAGCTGAAGGCTGGCAAATACCCTAGGAGTACCTCAGAGGGGAAGGTGGGTGGGTAATCCTGACTGCAGATGCATTCCTATCGGACATCTACATTTATGGTAGGTACAAAACTGTACTATGTCCTTCAAGGATGCATCTGCAGTCCTTACAAATGGGTAGAATACCATAGCTAAACAAGGGGAGGAGGAAAGAGTAGAGATTATGATGTAGCTAGGATCCCTTGCAAAACAGCAGTGGCAAAACCTGCTCGGGATCTAGAGTATAAAGGTAAATTGTAATGCTTGGCAAATGTATGCACGGAGGTCCAAGTAGCAGCCTCTATAATGTCCTTGGTAGCCACTCCTCGTAAGAAAGCTGTGGTAGTGGCTGTAGCCCTTGTGGAGTGAGGCCTGATGTTCTCTGGAGTTTTCTTTCCATGGTAGGAGTAACAAAATCTAATGCAATTTCCTATCCATTTGGAGATTGTCGGTTTTGAAATTGGTTTTCCTTCCTTTCCTGTGGCATATGCTACCAGAAGCTGGTCAGTTTTTCTATTGGACTTAGTCCTGTCCAGGTAGTAGCGTAACTGTCTGTGTACATCCAAGGTATGCAAAAGTCTTTCTCCCTGTTCTGTGGGTTTGGGAAGAATGTAGGTAGGTGGATAGCCTGATTTAATGACACTCTGGATACCACCTTAGGCATAAATGTAGGATTTGTTCTCATGGACACTCTATCTTGATGGAAGATCAGGAAGGGTTGCACTGCCATTAATGCCTGTAGTTCAGAGACCCTTCTTGCTGAAGTTATTGCCAGCAGGAAAGCAGTCTTCCAGGATAAGTATTGTAATTCTGCTGTTGCTGCTGGCTCGAAAGGAGGAAGTGTCAATTTTTCTAGCACAAAGTTCAAGTCCCATGCTGGCAATGGTGGTTTCCTGGGAGGTTTTACATTTTTAATTCCTCTCAGAAACTGTCTGAGCAGGGGATGAGAGAAGACAGGAGGATCCAAGCTGTATTGTGCTGAAATAGCTGATGCATGTATCTTGTTGGAAGAATAGGACAGGCCTGTGTGGAAGAGCTCTGCCAAGTACTCCAGGATGTTGGCCATGTTTACCAGAGTCACATCTTCTCCCTTTGCAGTACTCCAAATGAGATATCTTTTCCATTTTGCTGCATAATTCCTTCTTGTTGAAGGTCTGCGAGCCTCCAGGATTATGTCTTTAACCCTTTGGGATGAATTTGGGTTAATTGCTGTTATGTAATGTTCCAGGCAGTTAGCTGCAGAGTTTTCAGGTTTGGATGCAGGATGTTGTAGTTGTTCTGTGTTAACAGTAATGGGATCAGGGGCAGTGTCCATATTTGTTCCCGAGACATGCTCCTCAGCAATGGGTACCAATGTTGTCTTGGCCAGTCTGGAGCTATCAGAAAGATCCTTGGACGGTCCTCTTTGATCTTCAGAAGCACCTTGTGCATCAAAGGAAGTGGTGGAAATGCATATGCTGTCAGGTTTTTCCAACTGAAAGATAGGGAGTCCACCTTCCAAGCAAGTGGGTGGTACGTCCTTGTGCAGAATTTCTTTAGCTGGTGATTGAATGGGGATGCAAACAAGTCTATTTGTGGTAATCCCCATTCCCTTGTGATGGCTTTGAAGATGTCCGGATGAAGCATCCATTCGTGGGCATCTGTGGTTGTTCTGCTTAATATGTCTGCTAGAATGTTTTCTTTCCCCGGTACAAAAATTGCTTGTAACTGAATGTTGTAGCTCAGGGCCACATCCCACAGGTCCAGTGCCAGCCGGCATAGAGGATATGAATGGGTGCCTCCCTGTTTGTTGATGTACCACATAACTGTGGTGTAGTCTGTCCTTATCATCAACTGACCTTCTTGGAGAAATGGTCTGAATGTCTGGATTGCCAATTTTACTGCCAGCATTTCCTTTAGATTTATGTGTAGGCGCAGCTGGTCTTGAGTCCATAAGCCTTGTATGCACTTGCCCTGCATGTGTGCCCCCCAACCGAGGTCTGAGGCATCTGTCGTGATGGTTTGGCTTGGTTGGCTGTTGCAGAAGGGCAATCCTGTGTTTGATTGACAGGCCTGAGCCCACCATAGGAACTCTTGTTTCAAGCATGGGATTATTGGGATTTTGGTTTCTAGGCTGTGCTTGTGTTGGGACCACAAATTCCTTAGGTACCACTGAAGCTTTCTCATATGCAGTCTGGCATGAGGGACCAGAATTATGCAGGATGCCATGAAGCCTAGAGCTTGCAGTACTTTTCTTGCAGTTAGGTGGTTCTGCTTTGTTAATGCCAAGAAGTAGAGAGGTAGTTGCTCTTTCTTTTCTGCAGTTAGGAATGCCATTTGTTTTGATGTGTCCAGCTCTGCACCCAGAAAGGTTATTCTTTGGGATGGAATCAGCCTTGACTTTTTTATATTGACTGTATATCCCAAGGCTTGCAGCAGGTAAATGACTCTTTGTAAGTCTTCTGCTAGCTTGCTTTTGTTGTCCGCTTGTATCAGGCAGTCGTCCAGGTAGGGATAAATTTGGATTCCCTGAAGTCTGCAATGAGCAATTACTGATGCCAGGCATTTCGTGAACACACTGGGCACAGTAGATAAGCCAAAGGGCAATGCTGAAAATTGATAATGCTCTGATCCTGCAAGAAATCTGAGGCATCTTCTGCAAATTGGTCTTATGGGGATGTGCAGGTACGCCTCCTTGAGATCTAGAGTTACCAGCCAAGACTCCTTGCCCAGCATGGGAAGAAGCTGCTGTAGGGTCAGCATTTTGAATTTTGGAACAATAAGGAATGTATTTAAAACGGACAGGTCGAGAATGGGTCTCCATTTGTTTTCTTTTCTTGGTACCAGGAAGAGTCTGGAGTAAAATCCCTTTCCTTGCTCCATAGATGGTACCTTTTCCACAGCTCTCATTCTTAATAGCTGAGATATTTGTTTTAGAGCTTCTGTCCTTTGAGCAGGTGGTAGGTTTGGCATTCCTCTCTTCCCTGGTAGAGTATGGAAATGGAACCTGTAACCTTGGTCTATAGTTTGCAAAATCCATTTTTCCCTTGTGATGCAATGCCAGTTTTTTGAGAATAAGGTTAGTTTTCCACCTAAGGTGGTTTCTAAGTTTTCCCTGGTAGGCGGTGCCACTGTCAGGTCACTGTGATTGAGTTGTTGTAGTGGTGGCGGCTGTGTCCGTGCCTCGCTGGTTGTTACCTTGCCATTGGCATCCCCTGTAGGCACCCCTGGATTGGTTTCTGCCTCTTGAACGCCTATTCCTGCCTCTCTGAGCCTTAGAGGAGTCCGGAAAGGACCAATTCTTGGATGGCCAGTTCCTGCTAAACCTTGGAGGTTGAACCTGTAAGAAATCTTTCACCGTTTGTACAGATTTCGCCTTCTCTTCCATCTTTTTTAGCACCTGCTGAGCAGGGGAACCAAATAAATTGACCTTGTCCATGGGTGCATCCAAAAGCTTTGATTTGACATGGTCTGGTAATGCCTGTTCTTTCAACCATGCATGTCTCCTGATAACTGTGCCAGTCATGGCTGATCTAAAGGAAGCCTCCAGTGCATCATAGCCACATTTTAAAGAATGGTTACTAACCTGCTGTATGTTATGTACCATTTCAACATATTTTTTATCTAAAGATTCTTCAGAGGAAAGCTTTTTAGTTAACTGGTCAAGCATAAACTCTTGATATTGAATCATATGAAATTGGCAGTTCAAAGCCCTAGCTGACAAGGTAGCAGAAGTGTAAACTTTTTTACCCCATCACTCTAAGGACCTGGATTCCCTTTCAGAGGGGAGGGGGTTTTTAGTAGAAGTAGCAGCTACAGCTTTAGGGCCCTGGGCGATGGTCTCTGGATCTGCAAAAGGAGCCTTGTATAAATGGTGATGAGTGTCCGGGACCCTGTAGAACCTATCGGGCTTAGCAGCAAGGGGAGGTAATGAATCAGGGGCAGTGCAAGCATCATTAAATGCATCATCTACAACAGAAAGAACTGGAGGTATAGCTAAAGGCCTATGTTGTGGCAAATGTAGAAAGGTTCTAAGCCTTTTTCTGGAGTCTGAGAAATCTTGGCCCTGCCACTGAAATTGTTCCCTCATAGCATGCAAGGTTTCCCCAAAGGAAAATTCCTCAGGTGGAGAGGCTGAAGGAATGGACTCTTCAGCATCAGAGTCTTCGTAAGGAGAATAAGAAGCCTCAGGAAGGTCTGTATGTTCTGATTCATCAGAGGAACCATCAGTGGATACTGGTTCAGGGGGCTGTGCTCTAGGTCTCTTTTCTGGAGGTGGGAGAGAGGACCTGTCTGGATGAGGCTGGGATCCACGAATTAAAGAAATTAAATCCTCAGCCAAAGATAGCATATGAGAGCTAGTGCTGGGCCTGTGTGAGGGGGGTTTGGCAGGCACAGATTTTGAAGCTTTGGCTGCTTTAGCCCTGGCAAAGGCCTTAATAGACATGGCTGCAGGAGGCCTAGCAGCTCCACGTGCAGGGGTTGAAATATCCAGGGGAATTGTGTCTGATAATTCCTGAGAAACCGCAACAGAAGGCTGGATTTCAGAAGCAGATTCTACCAGGTTAGAGGAGGCCTCGGTAGAAGGCATGGTTTCGGCTGGAGAAAGAACAGCTTGCTCGGTTTCGGCCGAAACCAAGACATTCGCGGTTTGCTTAATCGTGGTTTCGGCCGAGACCGCGGACCGCGAGTGTCGGTCCTTTTCTTTTCGTTTTTTGGAAATTTGCATTGTCGGAGGATCCGACGGCATAATGTAGGCAAAATCAGAGCCGAAAATTTGTTCAGCAAACTCCGACCGACGTCTAAGCGTCAGTCGGTTAAAAGAAGCGCAGGCTAGACAAGCTGTTACGTCGTGGTCTGGGCCTAAGCAATGTATACAATAGGAGTGGAAATCTTTATGAGGTATTTGTTTCCCACAAGATAAACAGTTATTCACTTTCTCTGACATCGGCTGAGGCAAGAAAGAGTCCCCAACGGGGTACTTAGCTTTTTAGAAGTCTTCGAAGTAGTATTCGGTAGTAGTAATCTCTGGATCTGACCGACCGGCACTTGCGAACAGCTTCTGCTTCGGGCGCCACGCGGCAAGAAAGACTGAGGAAAATGGCATCGGCTGATGCCTTTATACCCGAATAACTGCAGCTATGACGTCGGGTGAAGTGCGACACCAGCCGAGGCCAGACCCAGACTTTGGAATCCGACCGAAGGGCTGCCTGACGACAGGACAACCCATTTGTAAGGACTGCAGATGCATCCTTGAAGGACATCAGACTCTTAGTCAGAATCCTAATCAGATTCAAAAGGGTCAGAAAGTGCTTCAAAAGGTTGGATCCCCTTTTCTTATCCCTGGGGAATACTCAATGGGGTATATCAAACAAAGTTTATGAATTTACACACACATACATACATACATACACATATTATATATATATATATATATATATATATATATATATATATATATATATATATATATATATATATATATATATATATATATATATATAGATATAAAACCACAAAATTAGGAAGTAGTACAAAGTATTTTAATCATATAGTAGAATTCAGGTTATATTATCTGTATTTATTAATATCAATTTTTCATTGTTCAATGTTACTTAAATCAAGTTCAGCATTGCACTTTAAAAACATTATGCATCATGTATTTGTTTGTCACATGATTTAACTGATGGTTGACCGATTTATAAGGGCAGTCTTACTTTAATGCATTCGACTCTGAAGAATCCCACAGAATGATGGGTGAAAGCGCTTAGTACGTCTTGGATGCAGCAAACGGCTGGTGTGTCTTTTGGAAGTGTCGTCGATTTTTTACTTATTAGTTGGTGTTTTTGGGCTTTGGAAGTGTTCGATACTTATCCAGACCTGCCTGGGTCTTCTGGCTGCTATATTGTGCTTTTAGTTCATTCATTTGCTGAACGAATGACTTTGGACTACTGTGTGGTTCCTGTTGAGAAATAGAGCAGCTTTTAAAACAATATGTGGATTTGTCTACACAAATTCATGGTTTGCTTCAAAATAAGGGCAGAAATGGAGAGCTTGAATGTTTCCTTAACTTCAACACAAGAAGAACTGCTTACCCTTCACACACCTCCTTTTAGTCTGGTCAACAATATACAGACTGCAGTTTACAGAGCAAATACTACATATCCCGAGGTGCAGGGCAGCGGTGACGTCAGAAATTCTGCTTCTCCGGACTTTGAACTCCTAGCATCACCCACACTCAATTTGAGATCGCCAACGGTTAACACCACCAATTTGGGTATATTCAACACACAGTTAACCCAGTTTGAAATGTTAGAGATTCAAAAACATTACACATGGATAATGCATTCCTTGAGCGTTCCATCGAGCTGAACCAGGTACCGAAGGGGCTATGGATTTTTAAACTCCCCATGGGCATCAGTGAAGACTCAGAAGCATTTCAGGACTTAAAAGCACTATTTAACCATATAGGCATGGATACGATGCGGATTATTATCCGCAATAATAATATTAAACTGTCTAAACTTAAAAATGATCTAGTTACTTCAAAAACAGCATTCAAAATTATTTACTTTTTGCTGTCAACAAGTCTCACTTTGAAAAGATATTTATTGACATTGACAAATATGTGAGGGTTGGCTTAGAGAGAAAACGGGAAAATTCTAAGAGACACAAATGACTATGTGGAAAACAGAGCCTACCCAACAACTAAGTCCTTTAGGGGGAACACGGTAGCAATGGAACATGATAATGGCCAGTTTTCCACAGATGAGGCTAATGGGACAACACCTATTGACTCATATGAAGAAAATGAGTGTTTTTTTTTTTAGACCCCCCACCCCCACCCCTGAGGCGATCCAATCATATCAGGAATCAGAAACAACAGCAGAATGCCCCAACAGGTACACCAGGGAGGTTCCAGAACAATCAAGGGATGAGGAGATGGGGGGTCAGAGACATGCACAACGCAACCAATGAGGGGTAAGAGATGTGCACAACGCAACTAATGGCACAATTACAATTCGTTTTCAGACCAACAGCAGAACCAACTATAATTGAGTAACGATGATGGTCAAGATATGACATTTTGGACTGGTTCATTTAATAAGAAGTTATGTACTCACCATAAATGTCCCATGTGAGTTGTTCATCTCGCCTTCATTCTTTACTGATGGGTTTGGAGCCGATCCATTGGCTCCGGTACGGCCATATGCAAAGCTCAAGGTCTTCCAGTAGCTCAAGGCCAAGCCCCTATCCCATGATGCACTGAGAATCACCTCATATCTTGTTTGCTGCATGTAGTATACCATATAAATGAGCTATCCTCCTATGGAAAGGAAGAAGAAATTGAGCAACCAGAATGAGACCAACATCTAAGTCAACTATCAGCCAGGAGGGAGGGACATAAGAATTAAGGCGAGATGAACAACTCACATGGAACATTAGGGGAGTACATAATGTGTTGTTCAATCTCGCCGTTCATTTTTTACTGATGGGTAGCATCCCTAGCACCATCAATCTCGGGTGGCTCACTGGAGTTCATTCTTCAGAACCGTAGACCCAAAAGAAGCCCTGTCCCTGGAGGCCTTAACCTTGTAATGCGTGATAAAGGTACGAGGTTTAGACCAAGTGGCTGCTGCACAACTGTTATCAAGGGATAATTTGGCTTGAAACGCAAAGGATGTAGAAACTGCTCTGGTTGAGTGAATCTTGTATTGCAAAGGCATATTAGCAGCAGAGTAGACAAAGGGGATACAATCAGATAACCATTTAGACAGAGTCGTTTTAGCCACTGGTCTACCTTTTCTGGCTTCAGAGAATGAAACAAACAGCTGGTCTGATTTCCTAATATCTTGTTCTATCCAAATAAAATCTGAGCTGTCTGAACATCAAGTTTGTGCAGCATATACTCCAACTTATTGGAATGATTAGGGAAGAAAACTGGTAACTCAATGACTTGGTTGATATTAGTTTCTGAACAAACTTTGGGCAAAAAAGAAGGATTTGTCCTAAGAAATACTCTGTCAGCATGAAATATCAAAGGAGAGCTGATAGATAAAGCCTGAAGTTCTGACACTCTGCAGGCAGAAGTAACAGCTACCAGAAAAATGATTTTCCAAGCCAAACAGTTGAGGTTGCAAGATGATGCTGGTTTAAACGGGAGAAGGATTGTATGAGAACATAAAATTTAGATTCCATGGAGAATAGGGAGTTTTTACAGGAGGTCTCATATGAAATGTTCCCTTGAGAAAGGTCTTGAATAACTTGTGGGAAATGATATTTAGCCCCTCAATCCAGAGATGAAAGTTAGGTATAGCAGCCAACTGAACTGCTGCGGCTGCCACTCCCTTTATTAAAAATCATAGTCAAGAACTCTAGTATGGATGTCAAGGAGGCTTGGTAAAGATCAATGTTCTGCTCAGAAGACCATATGGAAAATCTCTTCACTTACTAAGATATAATCTTCTAGTGGGCAGCTTATGAGAAGACAAAAGGATCTGTTTTGTCTCACTGGAGAAGTTATGAAGTCTGGCTACGAGGGGAACTGGAGCAGCCAAGCTGTCTGCTTCAATGACTGCAGAGAAGGATGAAGGTCCCCCGACGAATGTGTCAGGTGGTCTGGAACTGGGTCCAGAATCCAGGGATCCTCCAAGAGATAATGTTGAAGGAATGAGAACCAAATCTGTCGAGGCCAATGAGGGGCTATAAGAATGATGGTCCTTCCCAGGGATTTTGCTTTCTGCAGAACTTTGGGTATCAATGGGATTGGTGGAAATGCATAGAGGATACCCGGGGGTCCAATCGTGTACGAGTGCATCCCTCGGGGCTTTGCCCCGATTCCTCCACCGGGAGAAGTAGTTTCTGCATTTCGTGTTGATGTGGTTGGCAAAAAGGTCGCCGCAAGGCTGGCCCCACTTGCAGAAAATCCTGTCCGCAATCTCCTTCTTGAGGGACCACTCGTGCGGCAACAGGACTGCCCTGCTCAGTTTATCTGCTATCACAATGGAGCTCCCCGGGATATGCATTACCAATAGAAAGCACTGGTAGGAAGCAGCCCACTGCCAAACTCTCAGGGCTTCTAGACAAAAGGGTTAAGATCTGGTTCCCCCTTGCTTGTTCAAGTACCAGACTACTGACATATTTGTCTGTCTGAATTGCAATCCTAGGGGAAGAGAATCCCAGAAATACTGCAATGGCAAAAGTACTGCTCTCATTTCCAGAACATTGAAATGCAAGTGTGACTCCTGATCTGTCCATGTGCCTTGGGCAGTCATTCCCTGAAAATGCCCCACCACCTTATCAGGGAAGTGTCCGTGGTCACAGTGGCTACTGGAGGGAGTAGAACAAAGGGGCATCCAATGGTGACATGAAACGATGTCAACCACCACTGGAGATATTTCTTGCAAGAGCTTGTAATCAAAATTGTGTGGTCCATGGGAAGTTCCTGTTAAGACCATTGAGTGAACAGCAGCCACTGAAGAATCCGCATATGCATTCTTGCTAATGGTATGGCTAGGATTGCTGCAGCCGTCAAACCCAACACTTTCAGAACTTCTGAAGCTGGTGCTCTGTTTTTCGATACCAATATGCTGCTGACAAAGAAGGAAGAATTTTTCGATTGGTAGCCTTAGAGTGATGGTTGAGGCGTCTAGCTCTGCCCCAATAAAAACGATATGCTGCAATGGTGATAAGGCATATTTTTCTGAGTTGACTGTAATGCCTAAATGATTGCAGAGTGACAGAGTGTACTCCCTTGCTTGAATCAGTTGAAGCCTGGTGGTGGCAGTAAGGAGCCAATCATCTAGGTACGGAAACACCTGGAATCCTAGATGCCTCAGGTGAGGCATAACCACTGCCATGCATTTGGTGAACACTCTGGGAGCTGTAGTGAGACCAAAGGGTAGGGCTCGAAACTGATAATGATTGGCTCTCAGCCGGAAACGCAGGTGATCTCTGGATGATCTGGGAGCTGTAGTGAGACCAAAGGGTAGGGCTCGAAACTGATAATGATTGGCTCTCAGCCGGAAACGCAGGTGATCTCTGGATGACATGGCCATCATTATGTGGTAGTATGCATCCTGGAGATATATCGAGCACATCCAATTGTCTTTCCCTAAGAAGGAAAGTATAGACTAGAGCATGACCATCTGGAACTTCTCTTTCTTTATATATTGGTCGAGTCTGCTGAGGTCCAAAACGTGTCTCCAGTCCCCCGTTTTCTTTGGAACCAAAAAGAACCTTGAGTAAGTTCCGGATCCTGTTTGGTCTGCTGGAACTGGCTGGATGACTTTTTGTAGCACCTTGTGGACCTCAATAGTTGCTTGCTCCTGTAACTGGGTGGAACGTTTGGGATTATCCTTATGGATGGGGGGGGGGGTGGCGAATGGCATGAAGTACCCTCTGGAAATTATACTTTGTACCCAGCTGTCTTTAGTGATTTCTTGCCAGGTGTCAAGATACAAAAGATAATAGACACCCAACGGTCTCCAGAGAATGACAGTTGGGCCTCCTTTCAGGAGCACAAGTAGGATTGACCAGAGAAGTGAGCTCCGTCACCCTGATGTTTTGGACCCCCTCTGCCACGAGGGTGGAGTCTTCCACTATTACGTCCTCTTCCGCCCCTGGAAAGGGGGGGTTCACCACGTGTGTCCTGAAAGGCTCCTTGGGCTTTCCGGAACCACATTTTTCCTCCCCTTTGGCCTTTGGGATAAGGCCGGGTAGAGGTGTATACAGTTTTGTACCTACCATAAATGTAGATGTCCGAGAGGTATGCATCTGCAGTCCTAACATATGGGTCGTCCTGCCTCAGGCAGCCCTTCGGTCGGCCGGATTCCAAAGTCTGGGTCTGGCCTCGGCTGATGTCGCACTTCACCCGACGTCATAGCTGCTGTGAATTGGGTATAAAGGCATCAGCCGACGCCATTTTCCTCAGTGTTTCTTGCCCCAGATGCCAGGTGCCCTCTAGGAAGGCTAAATTTGGATAAATGCAAAAGATTCCAAATAGTAGAGAGCAAACAATATAAGCATGTATATACATATATACAAACAAATACACCATAATAGATTCCCCCAGCTAGCTACAAGATGGGCAAATACCCTAGGAGTACCACAGAGGGAAGGAGGGTGGGTAATCCTGACTGCAGATGCATACCTCTCGGACATCTACATTTATGGTAGGTACAAAACTGTACTATGTCCTTCAAGGATGCATCTGCAGTCCTAACATATGGGTAGAATACCATAGCCAAACTGGGGGAGGAGGCACTAAGATGATTATGGTGCAGTTAAGATCCCTTGCAAAACAGCAGTTGCAAAACCTGCTCGGGATCTGGAGTATAAAGGTAGATTATAATGCTTGGCAAATGTATGCACGGAGCTCCAAGTAGCAGCTTCTAAAATGTCTTTGGTAGCCACTCCTCGTAGGAAAGCTGTAGTAGTGGCTGTAGCCCTTGTGGAGTGAGGTCTGATGTTTTCTGGGGTTGTCTTTCCATGAAAAGAGTAACAAAATCTAATGCAATTTCCTATCCATTTTGAGATCGTCTGTTTTGAAATTACTTTTCCTTCCATTCCTGTTGCATATGCTACCAGAAGCTGGTCAGTTTTTCTGTTGGTCTTGGTTCTGTCCAGGTAGTAGCGCAATTGCCTGTGCACATCCAAGGTATGTAGTAATCTTTCCCCCCTGTTCTGTGGGTTGGGGAAGAACGCTGGTAGGTGGATTGCTTGGTTCAATGATACCCTGGAGACCACTTTTGGCATAAAAGTAGCTTTGGTTCTCAAGGACACTCTATCCTGATGGAAGATCAGGAAGGGTTGTACTGCCATTAATGCCTGTAATTCAGAAACCCTTCTTGCTGAAGTGATTGCAAGCAGGAAAGCAGTTTTCCAAGATAAGAACTGTAATTCTGCTGTTGCTGCTGGCTCGAAAGGGGGAAGTGTTAACTTTTCCAGCACAAAGTTAAGGTCCCATGTAGGCAAAGGTGGCTTCCTTGGAGGCTTTACATTATTAATTCCTCTCAGAAACTGCCTGAGTAGAGGATGAGAGAAGACAGGAGGATCCATGTTGTATTCTGCTGAAATTGCTGATGCATGAATCTTAATGGAGGAGTAAGACAGGCCATTATGGGAAAGTTCTGCTAAGTATTGTGGGAAAGTTCTGCTAAGTATTCCAGGATGTTATCTATGTTTGCTAATGATACATTTTCTCCTTTTGCTGCACTCCAAATGAGGTATCTTTTCCATTTGGCTGAATAAGTCTTCCTTGTGGAGGGTCTGCGAGCCTCCAGGATAATGTCCTTAACCCTCTGAGATAAGTCTGGGTTATTTTGTTTTATGTAATGTTCCAGGCAGCTAGCTGTAGTGTTTTCAAGTTTGGATGTAGGATCTTGTAATTGTTCTGTGTTAGCAGTAAAGGAACTAGAGGTAGAGGCCATGCGTGTGTCTGAGAAATACTCCTCAGTAGCGGGTACCAATGCTGCCTCGGCCAGTCTGGAGCTATCAGGATGATCCTTGGATGATCTTCTTTGATCTTCAGTAGCACTTTGTGCATCAAAGGAAGAGGTGGGAATGCATACGCTGTCAGGTTTTCCCAACTGAAAGATAGGGAGTCCACCTTCCAAGCAAGAGGGTGGTATGTCCTTGTGCAGAATTTCCTCAATTGGTGGTTGTGCGGGGATGCGAACAGGTCTATTTCTGGTAGTCCCCATCTCTTTGTAATGGTTTTGAAGATGTCTGGATGCAGCATCCATTCGTGGGCATCCGTGGTAGTTCTGCTTAAGGTGTCTGCTAGTATATTTTCTTTTCCTGGCACAAATTTGGCCTGGAGCTGAATGTTGAGGTTCAGGGCCACATTCCACAGGTCCATTGCCATCCGGCATAGAGGATATGAGTGTGTGCCTCCCTGTTTGTTGATATACCACATGACTGTGGTGTTGTCCGTCCTTATCAGTAAATGACCCTGTTGAAGAAAAGGTCTGAATGTCTGTAGTGCCTGTTTCACTGCCAGCATCTCTTTTAGATTTATGTGAAGGTTCAGCTGGTCTTGTGTCCATAGGCCTTGTATACACTTGTCCACCATGTGTGCCCCCCAGCCTAGGTCTGAGGCGTCCGTGGTGATAGTCTGGCTTGGGCGAGGTTTGTGGAAAGGCAGTCCTCTGTTCATCTGACAGGCCTGAGCCCACCACAGGAATTCTTGTTTCAGGCATGGAATTATTGGAATCTGGGCTTCTAAACTGTGCTTGTGTTGAGACCATACATTCCTTAGGTACCACTGCAACTTCCTCATATGCAGCCTGGCATGTGGTACCAATATTATGCAGGATGCCATGTAACCCAGGGCTTGCAGGACTTTCCTTGCTGTAAGCTGGTTCTGTGTTGTTAATGCCATGAAATAGAGTGGTAGTTGCTTTTGTTTTTCTGCTGTGAGAAATGCCATCTGATTTGATGTGTCCAGTTCTGCACCCAAGAATGTTATCCTTTGGGATGGTACCAGCCTTGACTTTTTCATGTTGACTGTGTATCCCAGGCCTTGTAGTAGTTGTATAACCTTTTCCAAATCTTTTGTTAATTTGGTCTTGTTGTCCGCTTGTATTAGGCAGTCGTCCAGGTATGGATAAATCTGAATTCCCTGAAGCCTGCAATGAGCAATTACTGATGCCAGGCATTTCATGAATACTCTGGGCGCAGTAGATAAGCCAAAGGGCAATGCTG
Source organism: Protopterus annectens (assembly GCF_019279795.1). Taxonomy (NCBI): domain Eukaryota; kingdom Metazoa; phylum Chordata; order Ceratodontiformes; family Protopteridae; genus Protopterus; species Protopterus annectens. The sequence goes on along the minus strand of NC_056739.1, from coordinate 1,715,977,427 downwards.
AGAATTGATAATGCTCTGATCCTGCAAGAAATCTGAGGTATCTTCTGCAATCTGGTCATATAGGGACGTGCAGGTATGCCTCCTTGAGATCTAGAGTCACCAGCCAAGACTCCTTGCCCAGCATGGGAAGAAGTTGCTGTAGGGTCAGCATTTTGAATTTTGGAACAATGAGATATGTGTTCAGAGCGGACAGGTCGAGAATAGGCCTCCATTGGTTTTCTTTTCTTGGTACCAGGAAAAGTCTGGAGTAAAATCCTTGCCCTTGTTCCATGGGAGGTACCTTTTCTATAGCTCTCATCCTTAGTAGGTTGTTGATTTGTCCTAGATAGTTTGTTTTTTGGTTTGGTGGTTGGTTTGGCATTCCTCTCTTTTTTGGTAGAGTGTGGAAGTGAAACCTGTAGCCTTTGTCTATTGTCTGTAAAATCCATTTGTCCCCTGTAATGTAATGCCAGTTTACGGAAAATAAGGCTAGCTTTCCGCCTAAGGGTGCTTCCAGTTGTTCCCTGGTAGGCGGTATCAGAGCCAAGTCATTGTGTCTGTCCTGTGGAAGTGGTCGTAGCTGGATCTGTGGCAGTACTTCTCTGGTTGTTAGGCTGCCACTGACGTCCCCTGTAGGCACCTCTGGATTGACCTCTGCCTCTTGTGCGCCTATTTCTGCCTCTCTGTGCTCTGGAGGTGTCTGGAAAGGACCAATTCTTCGAAGGCCAATTTCTACTAAACCTTGGAGGCTGGACCTGTAAGAAATCCTTGACTGTTTGGACAGATTTTGCTTTTTCTTCCACCTTCTTTAGCACTTGCTGTGCAGGGGAACCAAACAAACTTTGTTTCTCCATGGGAGCATCTAGGAGCTTTGACTTCACATGGTCTGGTAAGGATTGTTCTTTTAACCATGCATGCCTTCTAATTACTGTTCCAGTCATAGCTGATCTAAAGGAAGCCTCCAGTGCATCATAGCCGCATTTTAAGGAATGATTACTGACCTGCTGAGTGTTATGTACCAAATCCTGAAGGGACTTACGGTCTATAGGTTCAGGAGAGGACAGTTTTTTATTTAGCTGGTCTAACAAAAATTCCTGATACTGAATCATGTGGAATTGACAGTTTAAGGCCCTAGCCGAAAGAGTAGCAGAAGTATAAACTTTTTTACCCCATCTCTCTAATGCTGTAGATTCTCTTTCAGAGGGGAGGGGGTTTTTGGCAGAGGCAGCTGCTACAGCTTTGGGGCCCTGTGAAATGGTTTCAGGATCTGCAATAGGAGCCTTATACAAGTGAAAGTGTGTGACCGGGACCCTGTAATATCTGTCGGGCTTGGCAGGGGCCGGGGGAAGAGAGTCCGGGGCAGTACAAGCATCATTATATGCATCATCAACAACTGTTAGTACTGGAGGAATGGCTAAAGGCCTATGCTGTGGTAAATGTAAAAAGGTCCTTAGCCTTTTCCTTGAATCTGAAAAATCCTGGCCCTGCCATTGAAAATGCTCTCTCATAGCATGTAAGGTTTCCCCAAAAGAAAATTCCTCATGAGGAGAGGCAGAAGGAATGGAGTCTTCTGCATCAGAATCCTCATAAGGGGAATATGGGCCTTCTGGAGGTTCTGAGTTTTCTGAAGCATCCGAGGAATAGTCTGTAGAAACTGGATCCGGGGGCTCTGCTCTAGGCCTCTTCTCTGGAGGGGGTTGAGAGGCCCTGTCAGGGTGAGGTTGGGATCCCCTGATCAAAGAAATGAGATCCTCAGCCAGGCTGAGCATTTGTGAACTAGAGGTAGGCCTGTGTGAGGGGGTTTTAGCAGGCAAGGCCTTAGAAGATTTAGCTGCTTTAGCCCTAGAAAAAGCCTTGATAGACATAGATGCAGTGGGCCTAGCAGCTCCACGTGCAGGAGTAGATATGTCTAAAGGAATAGTATCTGATAAATCCTGGGTACCTGCTACAGCAGGGGAAATTTCAGTAGCAGATTCAGCATGCTTTGTGAGGCCTCGGCTATAGGAGGCATGCTTTCGGCTGAAGGAAGAACCGTGGACTCGGTTCCAGCCGAAACCGAGACACTCGCGGTAGGCTTAACCGCGGTTTCGGCCGAAACCGCGGACCGCGAGTGTCGGTCCTTTTCCTTACGCTTTTTAGCTAATTGTGAAGTCGGAGTCTCCGACGGCATTTTGTAAGCAAAAGCGGGACCAAAAAACTCCTCGGCAAACTCCGACCGACGTCTAAGTGTCCGTCGGTTGAAGGAAGCACAGGCTAGACAAGCTGCTACGTCGTGGTCTGGGCCTAAGCAAGGAAGGCAGTAAGAGTGGAAATCCTTATGAGGTATTTGTTTCCCACAAGTTAAACAGTTATTTACTTTTTCTGACATCGGCTGAGGCAAGAAAGAGTCCCCAACGGGGTACTTAGCTTTTTAGAAGTCTTCGGTAGTACTAATCTCTGGATCTGACCGACCGGCACTTGCGAACAGCTTCTGCTTCGGGCACCGCGCGGCAAGAAAGACTGAGGAAAACGGCGTCGGCTGATGCCTTTATACCCAATTCACAGCAGCTATGACGTCGGGTGAAGTGCGACATCAGCCGAGGCCAGACCCAGACTTTGGAATCCGGCCGACCGAAGGGCTGCCTGAGGCAGGACAACCCATATGTTAGGACTGCAGATGCATCCTTGAAGGACATCAGACTCCGACGGCAGACAGTGTCTTTCCCTCCTGTTCACACCTGGTCAGGCTTCCTTTCACTTCAGGCCCAAAAAGGGATGAACCATTAAAAGGGGTGTTTATAAAGGATGACTTAAAGGGTTCCACGAAGGAACACAAGCATATCCAGGAATGTCTTCCGAGAGTGATTCCTGTACCCGCTGCCCTACTTGTTCCATCAGCTGCATAGGACATGAGATGCATGGATGAGTTGACAACAGAGTTTAGGGTAGCAAGCTGGGCAGCAACTTTGTCAGGGGCCCCTGCAGCTATTGTACCCTGAAGAGCATCTCCCAACTCCTTAGAGTGATATCTTTGCAACCTACTGAAATGGGTTAAGTAGTTTAGTGAGCGGAGAGCAAAGGTCGCTGAACTAAACATATCTATCCATGATCCTAGACTCTCTATTAGGAGGATGGATAGACAAGGAAGTCTCAGACATTTCCTTTCTGGTGGCCGCCGCCACCACCACGGCATCAACAGGGACTCCTTTGGACAAGAAGGTTCTATCTAGAGGAGCTGATATGAACTTGTGAGGCCTCCTAGGAAAAGGCGCCATGGACTTCAGGGACTCCCAACGCCCTCCGAAAGACCAACTGCATGAGTCATCGAAGGGTGGAGGGTTGAGACCCAAAAGTCTTCAGGAGAACTGACTCATCCACCTTAGGTCTTTTGGACTGCCAGTCACCCCTCTACCTAAGGATCTCAAGTATCCCAGCAAAGGAGATATCCTCAGAGGGGGACCGCGGGGACCTTTCGGACTCATCCAGGTCAGTGTCAGATGTTAAAGACTTCTGTGGGGAGTCCAAGTGTCTCCTCTTGCACAACCTCTTCCTGAGAACCTCGTCAGTGGGAGCCTATGGGGAGGTCTCGGAAGAGCAGGGGGCACCCTGTGGGGCTACATGAGGCTCTGAGTCTCTACACCTAACCTGGACAATGGAAGCAGAAGCAGACACAGGTGCTTTAGAGGATGAGGAAGCAAGGTCTGAAGTAGAGGAAGTCTTGGGGACAAAGCTCTCATCATGGCCTCGAAGGCACCTCGGCTCCGATGGGAAGGAAAGTACAGTTGTGTACACTTATCATAAATGTAGATGTTAGAGTGTATTCACTGTTGCAGTCATCTCATTTGGGTTACCTGCTTGCAGTAGCCCTCAGTCGGCCTGATTAACAAAGTCATGGGCCCTGCATCAGTTGCTGTCGCTTCTTCTGTGAAGTCAGGTCGTCAGGGGTATAAAACATGCAGCCGACGCTATTACATCACTTTTTCTTGCCCCAGATGTCAGGTGCCCCCTAATGGGAAGCAAAGAAATCAATAAATATACAAGGTTATACCTCCAACAAAAAAGCAAATACACCAAAAAGCTTTTCAGCATAGTAAAGGAGAGTAGAGATATAGCCAAAATAATTAAGGGGGCTGGAGGGAGGGTAACCAGGACTGCAACAGTGAATAAACTCAAACATCTACATTTATGGCAAGTACACAACTGTACCATGTTCTCCGTGCTTCACTGTTACAGTCACCACATTCCCAAAGCTAAGGATGGGAGGAGGAATTCAGATAGCATTAGGACCAGCTATAAGGCCCTGCAAGACTGCAGTGGCAAAGCCAGCTCTGGATTTAGAGAAAACTGGAAGATGGTAATGCTTGGTGAAAGTATGTACAGAACTCCAGGTAGCAGCTTCTAGGATGTCCCTAGTAAGGACGCCTCTAAGAAAGGCTGTAAAGGTAGATGCAGCCCTGGTTGAGTGGGGTCTAATCCCCTGTGGGATAGGTTTTCTATGGTGCTTGTAGCAGAAATTAATGCAAAGGCCTATCCATTTGGAAATGGTTTGCTTTGAAACAGCCTTCCCCTCTGCCCCTGCAGCAAATGCCACCAGCAGTTGGTCAGATTTCCTTTGAGATTAGACCTGTCCAAGTAGAATCTAAGTTGTCTGTGCACATCTAAGGAGTGCAGTATCCATTACCCTTTCTTCTGTGGATTAGGAAAGAAGGATGGCAAATGAATGGACTGATTAAGGGCCACACTGGATACCACCTTGGGCTTGAAGGAGGGACTGGTCCTGAGGTACAACCTGCCCTGGAGTCTATCAGAGGGATAGGATTTTTGGCAGTAGTAACTTTAATGCCCTTGGGTCCTTGTGAAATGGTCTCAGGATCCACAGTAAGATTTTTGAAAAGGAACTTGTGCGAGTCAGGGACCCTCTAATATCTATCAGGTTTTCTGTGAGCAGGAGGTAAAGAGTTAGGGGCCAGGCTAGATTTCAAGAGGTCATCATCAACAATGTCTAGTACAGGAGGTATGGCTAAAGGCCTGTGCTGGGGCAGTAGTAAGAAATCCCTAAGCCTCTTTTTAGAATTAGAGAAAACCTGACTTTCCTAATGAAAATGCTCCCTGAGAGTATGCAAGGTTTCACCAAAAGGGAAATCCTCTGGGGGAGAAGCAGAGAGAATAGAGTCCTCAGCATCAGAATCCACATAGGTAGAGAAGGGTAAATCCTGGTCATTAGAGGAAACGGAAAATTCAGAATCCTGGTCAAAAGTATCATAAGCAAACTCAGTCCTAGGTCTCAAAGGGGAAGGCTGGCTTCCCCCTGATTAAAGTAATAAGTTCTTCAGCCATTCTTATAAATAGTTTTTTAGGCATAGAGGCCTGACCATGCGGTCTGGCCATCGGTTTTCTAGGCATGGTTCGAGTTTTAGGCCTGGATAAAGATCACATCGGTTTAATACGCAAGTCAGTAGGCCTGAAAACACCCTCAAAGCCGGTGGCTGCACAGCAGCTCCGGACCCATCCAAGGTAGAGACATCCGCAGGTTTCACAGCTGAAGCATCTCGTGGCATACCGGACTCCGAATGGGTCTCAGAGGCCTGCGAATCTGAAGTAGCGGGTATGAGGGGCTGCGATAGCGCCTCACTGAGAACCAGCGAACTGGCAACTGGCTTAGGAGAAGCGTCGTCAGCAGCTTTGGACCTAGGTGGCCTGTCTTTATCTTTGCGTTTTTTTTCGGAATGTCGGTAGTCAGATGACTTACCAAAGCACTATCAGGTTAATTGAATAGAGCACCAAAAATTTAGAAGTGAAAATATACCGATGACTAATAGTTCGTGGTTTAAAAAAGGCACAAAACCTACAGAGAGGTACGTTGTGGTCAGGGCCTAGGCAAGGAATACAGTACGAATGAAAATCTTTATGAGGTATTTGCTTTCCACAAGTAATGCAATTATTTACGTTTACTGACATCGGTTTAGAGCAAGAAAAAGTTACCCCAACTAGGTACTTAGCTTTTAGTTGAAGACTTTGGTTCTGAAACTCGAAAACGAAAATTTCAGGAGTCTGCTGACTGGCACTTGCGAACTGCTTCTGCTTCGGGCACCGCACGGCAAGAAAGACTGATGTAATGACGTCGGCTGCATGTTTTATACCCAGACAACCTGATGTCATGGAAGAAGGGACAGCAACCGATGCAGGACCCAAGACTTCGTTAATCAGGCCGGCTGAGGGCTACTGCAAGCAGATAACCCAAATGTGATGACTGCAACAGTGATACAAGAAGAACATCCGACGGATCAGAGGGAACCGTCAAACTCTCCTGCACAGAGGCCGTGGGCTCCGACCCAGAGGTAGGAGCAGAGTTCATCCGAGCTGAAGCCCCGAGAGGAAGAGTCGGCACTGACAAGTCTGACTATCCTCCCTGGATCCAACTGGAGAGTGTCTGCTCCTAGAGACCCCAGTCGGCGCCGAGGACATCGAAGTGGATGGAGCCGAAGACACAGGAGCAGGTCTCGGCTGCAAAGGCTCCAAGATCAACAGGTCTGCTTCCTCTGGCTCTGAAGGGTTGGTACAGCTCAGAGGAGGAGTAATCACAGCAGGAATAATGGTCTTCAACTCCGAAATCGCTTGGGTCGGAGCCGACAACAATTTAGTAAGGCCTGATGCCTGTAAAAGTTTCTCCACCAATCAATCCATATCCAAATCCAACAGGCTGACAGATGACCTAGATGAATGCACCGATGGTGCCAACTGAAGCAATGGTGACTGAGGCACTTCAGATATCAGCTCCAAAACTGTGGGCTGGCTCCGAAAATAAAGGACAGTCGGCTCCGAAGTCTGTGGAGCTAATGTTGCAGAATCTTCCGATTTTTTGGACTTCTTGGCATGCATAGAGTCCTTAAATTCCACAAAAGATCTAGAGGACTTGGAAGATTTGCTGGCCACATACTGGTCATTCAATGCCTCTTCAAAGGGGTGCTTCAACAAGCCCCTGTCCATCAATTTCCTTTCCCTCTCTAACAACACTCTCAAAGAAAAGAAATGACATATGGCACAAAACTCCTGTAAATGGACAGCTCCTAAACAATAAACGCATGTTACATGTCCATCCATAACTGACCATTTTTGGTTGCAGTCTGGACACTTTTTAAAAAAAGTACAGTTGTGTACACTTAACATAAATGTAGATGTTCGAGTGTATTCACTGTTGCAGTCATCACAATTGAGTTATCTGCTTGCAGTAGCCCTCATTCGGCCTGATTATCAAAGTCTTCGGTCCTGCATTGGTTGCAGCCTCATCTTCCGTAACGTCAGGTAGTCCGTGGTATAAAGCATGCAGCCAACACTATTACATCAATTTTTCTTGCCCCAGATGTCAGGTGCCCCCCTCATCATTCTCTTTCGGCTTTTCCCGTTAGGGGTCGCCACAGCGGATCATCTCTTTCCATTTCTTCCTATCCTCTGCATCT
>NC_056739.1:1715955012-1715962512 GCF_019279795.1 Protopterus annectens | reverse complement strand
TTTCCTCCATCTTTTTAAGAACATCTTCTGCTTTGTTGCAAACAGGCGGTCCGGATTTAAGTGAGCATCTAGCAATTTAGTTTTAACATAATCTGGCAAAGATTGCTCCTTAAGCCTAGCATGCCTTCTAATTACAGATCTAGTGACAACAGCCCTGCAAGATACCTCTAGTGAATCAAAACCACATTGCAAAGTATGTTTTCCCACCTGTTCAGATGAATGCATTAAATCCTTACTTTCAGCACAAATCAGAAATCAACATCATTTTCGTTTTAAGCAATACAATAATATGCTGCTGATACTTTAACATATGAAACTGGCAATTTAAGGCCCCAATGGCAAAGGTTGCAGAGGTGTATACCTTCTTACTCCATCTATCCAGGGCCCTGGAATCTCTATCAGAGGGGGAAGGATTTTTGGCAGTAGTAGCCTTAATGCCCTTGGGTCCCTGTGAAATGGTCTCAGGATCCGCAGTAGGATTTTTAAAAAGAAACTTGAGAAAATCAGGAACCCTGTAATATCCATCAGGTTTTCTGGGAGCAGGAGGTAGAGAGTCAGGGGCCAAGATAGATTCCAAAAAGGCATCATCAACAATGTCCAGTACAGGAGGAACAGCTAAAGGCCTGTGTTGGGGCAGGAGTAAGAAATCTCCAAGCCTCTTTTTAGAATCAGAGTAATCCTGGCTTTCCCAGTGAAAATGCTGCCTAAAAGTATGCAAGGTTTCACAAAAAGACAAATCCTCTGTGGGAGAAGCAGAGGGAATAGAGTCCTCTGCATCAGAATCCTCATAGGTGGATAAAGGTAAACCCTGGTCATCAGAGGAGACAGAAAATTCAGAATCCTGGTCAGAAGTATAAGCAAATTCACTCCTAGGTCTCTTAGGAGGGGAAAGGTTGGCTTCCCCAGATTAAAGTAATAAGATCTTCAGCCATTCTTATTTGTTTTTTTGGCATAGAGACCTGACCATGTGGTCTGGTCCTCAGTTTCCTAAGCAAGGATCGAGTTTTAGGCCTTGAAAAAGAAGATGGCATTGGTTTAATATGCAAGTCCGTAGGCCTGAATACACCCTCAGAAGCCGGTGCCTGCACAGCGGCTCTGGACCCATTCAAGGTAGAGACATCCGCAGGTTCCACAGTTGAAGCATCTCGCGGCATACTGGACTCCAAATGGGTCTCAGTAGAGGCCTGCGAATCTGAAATAGCGGGTATCAGGGGCTGCGAAAGTGCCTCACTGAGTACCGGCAAAATGGCGACTAGCTTAGGAGAAGCGTCTTCGGCAGCTTTGGACCTAGGCGACCTAGCTCTATCTTTGCGTTTTTTCGGAATGTTAGTAGTTGGGTGGCTTACCAAAGACATATCTGGATAATTGAACAGAGCACCAAAATATTTAGAAGCGAAAATATACAGATGACGTATAGTATGTGGTTTAAATAAGGCACAAAACAGACAGCGAGGTACGTCGTAGTCAATACAATTATTGACTTTTACTGACATTGGTTTAGACCAAGAAAAAGTTTCCCCAATGGGGTAACTTGGCTTTAGTTGAAGACTTCGGTTATGAAACTCAAAAATGAAAATGTCAGCATTCGGCCGACGGGCACCTGTGAACTGCTTCTGCTTCGGGCACCGCATGGCAAGAAAGACTGATGTAATGGCGTCAGCTGCATGCTTTATACCCCTGACTACCTGACGTCATGGAAGATTGAGACAACAACCAACACAGGACCCAAGGCTTCGATAATCAGGCCGACTGAGGGCTGTTGCAAGCAGATAACCCAAATGTGATGACTGCAACAGTGAAACACTAAGAACATCCAGACTTTGGGTGCTTGTCTTTGTCATCCACCACAATACTGCTAAAACACACAAAGCAGAAAAACTATTTTCTAGGCTCTAACACACACAATACCAAGCCCCTATGAAAAAGGCATCTCAAAATATTAATAAAGCTATTAGGCTCTGAAAATCTTTCACACACACACACACACACACACACACACACACACACACACACACACACACACACACACACACACACACACACACACACACACACACACACACACAAAACGAGCCTGATAAAAATTTTAACAACTAGCAAAAAGCTGTATAAAGCCACTAAATATCTACACACACTTTCTACAACTAAAGGCCAACTAGAAAAAAGCTGTATAAAGCCACTAAATATCTACACACATTTTCTACAACTAAAGGCCAAAATACACGAGACAAACAATAGAAAAAGGCTATTAAAGCCACTAAAAAACTACTTGACACAGCAAGAAAACTAGGCCAAAACACACGTGGCCGTTATTTCAAAGATTACCAACCACACACATGTGAAGGGGAGCTTCAAGGAAGCTATAAAAACTAACATTTATGAAAGTTTAGAAAAAAATATTACTTAAACTGCTAAATATGAAATTAAGTTATTACTGGCCTAAGCTTGCACTGAAACCTCCGATCAGATGCCTTGGTAAAAAGTACAGTTTTGTACCTACCATAAATGTAGATGTTCGAAGATACACATTGCTGCAGTCCTAACACTTGGGTAGTCCGCTGTCCCTCGGTCGGCCCGAATATCAGAGTATAAGGCTGACGTCGGTCAAGGCGCATTTGACTGACATCAGAACGTCAGGGTACAAATGCGCATGACCGACGTCATATCCTCACAGTCTTTTCTTGCCCCAGATGTCAGAAGACCCCAAAAAGAAAGGTCAAAACCCATAGACAACAACCAAACAATCAACCAACCTAACACTAAAAATATGTACAATATAAACAACATATACAATATACCTCAGATTGATAACCCAGCCCACACAACCGCCTCAAACTACAGAGGGGAAGGAGGGAGGGTAAATTGGACTGCAGCAATGTGGATCTTCGAACATCTACATTTATGGTAGGTACAAAACTGTACTATGTTCTTCATCTCACATTGCTGCAGTCCTAACACTTGGGTAGAATCCCAAAGCAGAGGTAAGGGAGGATGGCTAAACTATAATGAAGCAGGAGCTGCCAAAATGCCCTGCAAAACAGCAGTGGCAAAACCAGCCCTGGATTTAGAGTACAGTGGAAGGTGGTAATGCCTAGAGAAAGTATGCACTGAACTCCAAGTAGCTGCCTCCAAAATATCCTTAGTTGCCACCCTCAAAAAGCTGTTGAAGTGGCAGTAGCCCTAGTGGAATGAGGCCTAATCCCAGCTGGAATCTCTTTGCCATGATGGGAATAACAGAAAGCAATGCAAAACCCAATCCACTTAGAAATAGTTTGTTTTGATAATGGCTTGCCCTGAGAACACAAAGCAAAAGAAACTAATAACTGCTGAGATTGCCTGAATCCTTTAGTTCTGTCCAAATAATATCGCAACTGCCTGTGTACATCTGAAGTGTGCAAAATCTTTTCCCCTTTATTTTGGGGATTTGCATAAAAAGTAGGCAAATGAATAGTTTGGTTTAAAGCCACACTAGAAACCACTTTAGGCATAAAGGAAGGATTAGTACGTAAGATACCCTATCCTTATGGAAAATTAAGAAAGGCTCAACTGCCATAAGGGCCTGCAATTCAGAAACCCTTCTTGCAGAAGTAATGGCCAACAAAAAAGCAGTCTTCCATGACAAATATTTCAACTCAGCAGTTGCTGCAGGCTCAAAAGGTTGTAGAGTGAGTTTCTCCAACACAAAATTGAGATCCCAAGCAGGAGTAGGAGCTCTTCGTGGGGGTCTTATATTCTTTGCCCCTCTAAGAAATTGCTTGAACAAAGGATGAGAAAACAATGGTGGGTCACAGTCGTAGTGAGCTGAAATTGCTGCAGCATGAATCTTGATAGAAGAGAAGGACAAACCTTTGTCCAATAACTCAGTAAGATATTGAAGAGCCACACTTAAATTAGGCTCAGAAACATCCAAATCCTTTGCTGCACTCCAAAACAAAAATCTCTTCCATTTATCTGCATACACTTTCCTTGTACTAGGCCTTCTAGCTTCCAAAATCACATTCAAAACTTGTTGTGGAAGATTAGATCCTCTATGGTTCAAAACAGAATATGCCAGGCTGTTAGGTGAAGAGAGTGAAGTTTGACATTGAGCAAATGACTGTCCTCCTGGGACAACAGGTGTGGAATCAAAGGCAAAGGCCATGGAGGCTTCCGTACTAGACTTCTCAGTAATGGGTACCAGTGCTGTCGAGGCCAATCTGGAGCTATCAAAATCATCCTTGGCTTGTCCTGTCTGACCTTCAGAAGTACCTTTGGGAGGAGAGGCAGAGGTGGAAAGGCATACACATGAAGATTTTTCCAACTGAAGGAAAGAGCATCCACTTTCCAAGCTGTGGGATGAAACCTCTTCGTGCAAAACTTTGGCAGCTGGTGGTTTAGTGGAGAAGCGAACAGATCTATGTCTGGAGTTCCCCATGACACTGTCAGTTTCTGAAATACATGAAGATCCAGTTTCCACTCGTGGGGATCCATGATTTGTCTGCTTAACACATCTGCTAAGGAGTTCTGTGCTCCCGGCAGAAACCTTGCCTGAAGATGTAGTTGTAAACTGAGAGCAGTCTCCACAAAATCATCGCTTGCCTGCATAGAGGATAAGAATGTGTTCCCCCTTGCTTGTTGATGTACCACATGACAGTTGTGTTGTCTGTTAGAATCAACACCTGCCCTGGAAGAAGTAAATCCTTGAAAGCTATTAATGCAAACTGGACTGCTAACATCTCCTTCAAGTTGATATGTAGATGCTGTAGTCTGACAGGCCACTTGTCTTGTATCCACTTTCCATTTAGATGAGCTCCCCAAGCTTTGTCTGAGGCATCTGTCGTTAAAATCTGACTCGCCTCTGGCCGGGTCACAGAGAGTCCCTTGTTTAGGTGACATTCCTGAGCCCACCACAAAAATTCCTTTTGAATGCAAGGTATTATTTGAATGACAGTGTCCAGATCCTGGCAGTGCTGTGTCCATACATTTTGAGATACCATTGCAGCTTCCTCATATGCAGTTTGGCATTGGGAAGCACCAGAATACAAGATGCCATGAACCCTAAGGCTTGAAGGACTGTCCTTGCAGTCAGCCCGGACTGAAGAGATAGTTGATGGAAGTAAAGGGAAAGATTCCTTTGTTTGTCCGGGGTTAAAAGGCCATCTGGGATGCTGTATTCAGTCTTACACCCAGAAAGCACATGTCTTGAGAGGGTACTAGACTGGACTTTATTTCGCTCACAGAATACCCCAGGCATCTTAGCACTGCTATGACATAATCCAAATGATGAAGAAGCTCGTCCCTTCCTTGAGCCAGAATCAGGCAATCGTCCAAATAAGGATAGATTTGTATTCCTTTTAGCCTGAAGAAAGCTATCACTGGAGCCAGAACTTTCGTGAATACTCTGGGCAGTAGATAAGCCAAAGGGCAATGCAGAGAACTGATAGTGAGAAGTCCCAGTCCAAAACGCAGATATTTCCTGCAACTTAGTCTGATAGGAACATGGAGGTAAGCCTCCTTGAGATCCAAAGTTACCATCCAGTGATCCTTGCCCAGTAGAGGTAAAAGCTGTTGTAACGTCAACATTTTGAACTTGGGAATGTCCAGATAAGTGTTGAGGATAGATAAATCCAAAATTGGTCTCCACGTGTTCCCCTTTTTGGTACTAGGAACAGGCGAGAATAAAATCCTAGGCCCCTTTCTGGCATAGGAACCGGCTGTATGGCCCCTATTTGGAGTAACAGAGAAATTTGTTTGTGAGCCTCTATTCTTTGCTGAGGAGGAATGTCTGGCATGCCTTTGAAAGGAGGCAAGGTATGGAAATAAAACCTGTAACCGTGGTGTATGATATCCAATACCCATCTGTCTTGGGTAATTATACTCCAATTTTCTTTGAAAAGTGCCAACCTTCCTCCCAAAGGTGCTGCCAGGCGAGAAGGTTCTGGCAGCTGAAAAGGTAGGTCATTGGGTCTGTTTACGAAAGGACTGACCCCTGCCCTCACCTGAAGACTGTGCAGGAGAACTCCCTGTTCTAGGCCTGAAAGAGCCCTGACCTCTGCCCCTGCCACGTCTAGATCTACCCCTAGACTGGGAATCATAAGAAGGATACGCCCACCCCTTAGTAGGCCAATTTCTACTAAACTTTGGAGGTTGAACCTGCAAAAAATCTTTAACAGTCTGCATAGACTTAGCCTTGTCTTCCATTTTCTTTAAAACTGCTTCAACAGGAGAACCAAACAAGACATCAGATTGTAAAGGAGCATCCAAAATCCTTGTTTTAACATGGTCAGATAAATTTTGATCCCTCAGCCAGGCATGCCTGCGAAGAACTGACCCAGTGGCAGACACCCTAGACGAGGCCTGTACAGCATCAAAACCACATTGCAAAGAATGCTTACCCACCTGTTCAGAAACATGCACTAAATCTTGTAACTCTTTACAATCAATACCTTCCGCCAGAGCATCAACCTTAGACTTCAATTGTGAAAGGAGATAATTCTGATATTTCAACATGTGAAACTGGCAATTCAAAGCTCTCATGGCTAGAGTGGAAGAAGTATAAACTTTCTTTCCCCATCTATCCAAGGCCCTGGCCTCTTTATCTGCAGGAACCGGATTCTTGACAACAGAAGCCTTAACACCCTTAGGCCCCTGGCTAACAGTTTCTGGGTCTGCCCTAGGACTCTTAAAAGATACTTATGAGCTTCAGGCACCCTGTAATACCTATCTGGTTTAACAGGCGCAGGAGGCAAAGAATCAGGATTAAGAGAAGCCTCTGCAAACACATCTTCCACCACATTCAGAACAGGAGGTATAGCCAAAGGCCTGTGCTGGGGTAAAAACAAAAATTCCCTAAGCCTTTTCCTGGAATCAGAGAAGTCCTGACCTTCCCATTTAAAATGCTCTCTCATAGAATGAAGAGTCTCTGAAAAAGAAAAATCCTCAGGAGGAGAAGCAGAAGGAGTAGAATCATCCCCATCAGAATCAGAATAAGGAGAATACTCCTGCAAGTCTTCAGTCGAAGACTCAGACACATCCGAAGCCTGCTCATAATCCCCCAACACTGGTTCCATCCTAGGCCTCTTATCAGGAGGGGGCATAGAGCCTCTAATTAAAGTAATTAAATCTTCTGCCATTTTAAGCATGTGCTTCTTGGGCACAGAACCTGAAGAAGTAGGAGTGACACCCACAGAAGCTAAACTAGACCTGCCTCTAGGAGAAGCCTTGGAAACAGAAAGAGAGGGCCTAGACACCTTAGGAAGGGAGGGGAGTACAGTTATCTGAGAAGCCCCTGCAGTCTGACCTGCCTCCTGGGAGGCCACATCCTGTAAAATCAAAGTTTCTCCCTGGGACTCCAGAGAGGCCTCCATCGGAACCACCGGTTCCACTGACACCCCTAAAGAACCGGCGTCCGGTTCGGACGACTCCTCTAACCTAGGTTTGACTGCCTTGTCTTTGCGCTTCTTTGAGGAAGCGCCGGAGCATCCGACGGCATATTGTAACTGCACCGCTTCCCAAAGACCA